>NC_141387.1:13032139-13182373 GCF_017979445.1 Akebia trifoliata
TCTCAATCGATAAATAATATATGGCCCTGGTCCAGCAGGACGTTACTGGAAGTTTGATGACAATAACATTTCTAAAACAAACTGATATACCACTATGATGTTAGTTAATTACGGCAGCTGAAAACCTACATAGTGAATCAAAGTTAACTTTTGATTCTTCAGAGAACGAATCAACCCTAATTACCATCTCAAACGTAGGTTAGAAGAAACTCATCCTACAGAACATTATAATCAATATAAGGAATCGCACAAGATTGATTAATTCTAAGATGACTACAAAAGTTTAGAAACAAACACATTGGGTTTCCCCTACAATAACAAAGAAACAAAAAAAAAAAAAATCTATTAAATAATTGATCATCCAGAATTCATTCACCATTTCAAAAACTTAAGCGCGTTAAAAATAAGTAATAAGAGGAGATAAGTATCCTTGGTTGACCTCTTCAACGTGAAGGAAAAAAATAACACTTTACGGTGTAAAGTTGGACCCTTTTAAAGCTATTCACTTCAGAAGTTAGAAAATCTACCTGCCATCCAATGAATACATATTTTTCCAGTAGCTGAGACAGAGAAGCTACCTAGCATTTGAACAACTAAAGCAACTCTTTTCACTAGAATAGTCTATTGCAAGTGAATAAACATGAACATATTATGTAAGAAATTTTTTTTAGAATTTGGAATCCATAATTTGATATAAACCCATTGATAAATGACAAAACAAGTATCATGTTTCACAACCACTTTGCAAAATTGAATGATTCTTACTTGTTAGGGGAATTTAAATAAGAAGTTCAGCAGCATCAAGTGATGTATCAATGCATCTTAGAATGACCTTAACTTAGATTTAAATTCATTAAATCTTGTTTATTATGTGATAATTGTTCATCATTAATAAAAAACGAACAATCTTTTTTTTCAATTATTTTAGAACTTTCAAATTAAGATCAAGAAAAAAAAACCCAGCAAAAAGACAAGAACACATAAAAAAAACCCAAACTTACAAATTTTAATACTCAATTGTAAACTCCAAGTTCTCAACGTGGTCCTTCACCTAGCATATCCTTTGAATCTAGTTTATCCATCCAAAACAAAGAATGAAATAGAAATGTATGGTTAAAATTGCAAAAAATAGCAGATTCTAGGGTTTAAATAAAAAAATCACTAATGAAACCAAAAATGGTAAATTTACATTGCAATGCCTAACTAGAAGAGGAAGAAGTAGGATTATCATGGATTGATTGAAAAAAAATTAGGGTTCTTGTTTAGGGTCTTACTTCAGTAACTTCTTTTAGGCTTCAACGGTTGATTTCCTCCCCTAAATCGACCAAAGACATTGAGATCCCTCCAATGTAGTTGATTTTCCTCTTGAAATTGAGATGAAGAAGGGAGAAATGAGTAGAGTTTTGAGGGAGCGATGGAAGTAGTCGAAGAATCATGCTACTAGTTCATGATTTAGGGAAGAAAACCCTATATTTAGTAATCTTCAATCTTCAATCTCTCAACCAATCGACTGGAATTCAATCTTGTTATTTCCAAAGGGATAAATGTTATGGAAAATGCAAGATCGAATGGCGGCAAGACAAAATTTTTCTAGTGGAGACACTACAACATTTTTGATGTATAGCGACGATTTATAGCAGCGGATAGATATTTCAGCAGCAGTATGATACATTTTTTGCAGCGGATATGCTAATCCGCTGCTATAGGAGACACATTCCAAAAAAAAGAAAACATTGAAAACGTTTTTTTGCAGCGGATGATTGTACTCGCCGCTACAGGTGACACACATTCGAAGAAATAATGTTTTTTGCAGTGGATATTTATATCCTCTACTATAGGGAGCACATTGAAATGTTTTTTGCAGCGAATAGTTGTATTCGCCACCACAGGGGACCACACTTATACCATTATTAAAAAAAAAATGTTTTTTGCAGCGGATATTTTTATCCGCCACTATAGGAAGCACATTGAAATGTATTTTTACAGCGGATATTTGTATCCGTCGCCACAGGGGACCACACTCATTTTCGAAGAAAGAAACGTTTTTTAGAACGGATATTTCTAGCCGTCGATATAGTGGCCACATTTTACAGCGGATGTTTGTATCCGTTGCTACAGATGACCACCATATGATACATTAAAACGTTTGTTGCAGCAGATAGTTTTATCCGCCGTTACAGGGGACACATTCACACAAATTTTGCACTCAATTTCCTCTACTTCCTAAAATGGAAATTAATTTTCTTAGGTTTTCTCTTTAAAAAATTAATTTAAAAATATTTTTTTAGTAACAAATCTGTTTTTTATTTTGATTCAAGCGGATACATCTGTTCTTATAATGTTTCACAAATTTTTCTTACATTTAAAAAAAAATTAATTTAAAACTATTTTTTAATAATTATGATTAATTTTTTTTTAATTTCGATTCAAGCGGATACGTCTACCTTTCTTACATTTTCTCTTTAAAAAATTAATTTAAAAATATATATTTTAATAATAATAACTATTATTAACAAATCTTTTTTTATTTCGATTCAAACGGATATGTCTCTTCTTATAATTTTTTTTTAAATTAGTTTAAATATATTTTTAATCATTATTATTTAAAAAATATTTTTTATTAGTACTTCAAAAAGACATGTCTCTTGTATCCATTCTTCTTACGTTTTCTTTTCAAATAATTAGTTTAAAAATAATATTTTTATTAATTATTATTTTAAAAAAAAAATTATTAGTACTTCAAATACAGTTGCTTTTTGTAAACTAAATAACGTAAATCCATTTTTCTTACGCTTTCTTTTCAAATAATTAGTTTAAAAATAATATTGTTAATAATAAAAAAATTTTATTAATAATTTTTTACGTTTTCTTTTAAAAATATTAATTTAAATATCTTTTTTTATTTAGTTTAAAAAATATTTTAATAATTATTATTCAAAAATTTATTTATTTATTAGTAGACACGTCTCTTGTAAATAAATTAAATAACATAAATCTAGGGGTGTAAATTGATAGCCGAAATCCGAATCCAAATTCAAATTTGGAAAATCTGATATTATCCGAAATTTTTGGATATCAAATTTGGATTCGAATGTTATTTTAACATTCGAATGAGTTTCGGATACGAATTTAGATGTTACGAAATCCGATTCAATAATATCCGCTCCGATTTAAATATGTGTGTTATGTATTCATGTAACACAACAAAACTTATTTTATACTTATATATTTTTGGATATCAAATTGGATTCGAATGTTATTTTAACATTCGAATGAGTTTCGGATACGAATTTAGATGTTACGAAATCCGATTCAATAATATCCACTCCGATTTAAATATGTGTGTTATGTATTCATGTAACACAACAAAATTTATTTTATACTTATATATTTGCTTGTGTATTCATGTTACACAACTAAATTTAACAATGTATCTTCTCTCTCAAGTGTCAAACGCAAAAACCAGCGTGGGTTTCGTTGTTTCGACTGTGTGAGCTCCGTAGCCATCCTCTTCTCCGGCCAACGAGCATCAAGGTAGGTACTTCCCCCCCCCCCCCCCCCCCTTTCTGTCTCTCAATCTCTCACACACACACACATGGTGGCTTCAACCTCAATTAAAATAATATTAATTTAGTATTTGAAAATCAATTTCTTCAAATTGATGTAAAAATACTTGATGTTTTATTCGAATATTTCATCATTTTTTTTCAAAAATTAAAGTTTATTTGATTTAAGACTTTTTTTTTCAAAAAATCCTGGTTAGTGATATCCGATTGGATTTGAATTCAGATATAGCACTATCCGATCAGATATCTATTCGTTGATAGCTTTACATAAATCCAATTTTATTATGTTTTCTTTTCAACTAAATAGTTTAAAAATAATATTTTTAATAATTATTATTTTAAAAATATTTTTTTATTAGTATAAATAGCAGCGAAAAATTAATTTTGTCTGTAAAAGGAAAAAATCATTTTTTGCAGCGGATGAATTTATCCGTTGCTACAAGACACACACTCCATTCGATTTATCTGAAAAAGAATCATTTTTTTGCAACGGTTTAATTTATCCGCAGCTACAAGGCACCAAAAGGGCAGCGGAAAAACACAATCCGTCTGCAAATCCTCTTCACCGCCGACGAAAAAAGAAATTAATTTTCTAAAGAATTGCGCGCGAAAAACCAATTCTCTCTTCCCTCTCATTTCCCTGTCGTTCCTTCGTCTTTGTCTGTCACTCTCTCTCTCATTTTCTTTCTATCTGTTGGGGCTTGTAAGATTACTTCGACAAGCTAGAGTGAAACAACTGGTAAGCTCTCACATTCTCTCTCTCTTTCTCATGTTTTGATTTAAATTTTTTTGCAATTGGTACTCTGCAATCCGATCCTTCATCCATGGATTGAAACCCTAGACTTTCATCGATTTCTTATTTGGAATTTTTCTGCTAATTGTGATTTGTTAATCCTTGATTTTTATTTTATTTTTTTTTAATTATTTTTTGTTATTCATGTTTTTTTAATGTACTTGTTTAAATTTTAGAATTTTAGATTTCAGAAGGTTTTTTTTTTCAATAAATAAATAAAAATAAATAGAAGATGATCTTCTTTTAATTGGATTTATGTGCTTTCTTCATGTATTTAAATAAAATGTAACAATTTGGTCTATATATGTTTTTGGATTTATGTGATATCTACTTCCATTTTAAGTGCACTGAAATTACTTCTTCGATAGGGTCGAGCTAAATTCTGAATGGGGCCTTATTGCGCCTTTCAAATTACAATATTGTGGTAGATGGTAACATTATTATGTATTCTTCTAACAAGTAATGTGGTTTCTCAACTGCTGCACCAATAACTTGCATTGAGAACCAATAATTTGGTTCTCTTAAAAAATAAGTTTGGAGTGCATAACCCCTTTATGCTGATAGGGTGGTGACAGTAAGCTTTAATCTTGTATATGCTACTTTCCTTACAAGTTTGTATGGGTGATTGAAATTTTTGCCCAAATTTTTGAACTATGAAAACCTCATCTTATTTTTTCTCTAATGGTTCAACAGAGTTGATTTCCATAGGACAGTCAGTGGGGAAGGTGGCTATGAAATCTCTGCTGAAGAATCATTGTATTTGGTTGAAGCCTTGAGGTATTCCTTTTACTCTACAATTTTCACTATGATGTTAAACATTTGATCAAGTAGTCATAACTATTCAATGTTTCACCATAGTAGTCTACTATGATATTTCACCCGGTTGTTTGCTTGTAATTGGGTTTTAACTATTGTAGGTTCATAGTTTCAATTTCTTATCTCCTCTCACTTTGGTTTGCTATTAAACAAATACAACAATATAGTATTCTACTCTTCTTGACATACTTTGGAAATGTCTTTTATCCTTGGTGCATCTGCATAGAAACCAAATTGACAAGATATATTTGGTTAAAAAATAGATATTGTATTGAAGTAGTCAGACTTGTGGCATGTGAACAACCTATTCTTGAGGTTCAGGTTTTTAACATCCAGTTTGAAATGCAAATATTTAATCATTTATGTTATGGTAGGAGGGTCTGTCATGCTCAATCTCGTTTTCTTAATGAAAGAGCACTATAATAGGTGAGTTTTCTCATTCTTATTATTTTAGTTGCTGATGCTAATTACTTATCTGCATACCAAAATTAAAGTTTGAGTTCTGGTCATCTTCTAATCTCACTTTACCACCCTAAATTAGATGGGATAAAGTATTAGAAGTAATCAGAAATTGACCCTATTATAATAATTTGCTACTATAGCTTTAGGTATGGAATTTTTTTTGTTTTTTTGTTTTTTGAGGGTACTTGACGTATGGAATTGGGAATCATCTGTATTAGTGGTAGCTTTGACATATCCCACCTTGCCAAAAAATCCTCAAATTTCAATTTTTCTTTTGTTTTAGAGATTTTGATTTGTAATTGGATTCAATTTTAGATACTATATCATGGATTTTCATTTTATTTTATGAATTTATGAATAAAATTGAAATACAAGAATTGCTTTTCGATCCCCTCGGATGATTCTATGTAATCTTAGTCAGTGAGTCTTAAGCTCCAACACCATCAAGTCTGAGATTGGGTTCAATCCCAGATTCCCATATGCACCTAAATAGAAAAAAAAATTAATATTTTAGGTGAATAATTTGAATTTTCAAACAGTACTAAAGAATTTCGAATCTCCCAAAGCTTAATTAGGTGGAATTACAATAATTAGGTTGTAGGTTCGATCCTAGGTTACCTATCGAAATCATTATTGTACTAATAATGAATATCTAGACCCTCTTCCTTTTATGGGATAATTTCCTATGATTTGATGCAGAGATAAATTTTAATGTATTTTTTTCTTCATCAATAATGGATTGGATAAGTTATGCTATCAAAATTAACCCAATGGCCTGTCGGATGACCTGCCTAATGTCCTGTCGGATGGCCTGGTGGATGGCCTACCCAATGGCCTGTTGGATGGCCTACCCAATGGCCTGTTGGATGGCTTGCCCAATGGCTTGTTGGATGGCCTATTTAATCGCCTATCCAATGACCTGTTGGATGGCCTGCCCAATGGCCTGTCCAATGACATATCAAATGGCCTGTCAGATGGCCTATCGGATGTTTGTTTACTTGAGATGTAAGTAGTAATAGCAAACTTTCCAATATTACCTATTTTTGAAAATTTTGAAAATAATGAGGACTTATTTGGAATGTAAAACTCTATCCTTTTATCTTCTCTCCTCGTATCTCCACTTTTGGAGATAATCAAATTTGAGATTTTCTCCCTTCTTTTCTCTTTAATTTTTTTTTCTTCCCCACTTAACAATTCAAACAGGAGAAAGGAAAAGAAATTTGCATATTTTCTTTTCTTTTCTCTTATCTTCTCTCAATTCAAATAGACTGTAAAGAAAATCTTATATTTATTACAGTCTTTATAGTATTTTTTTTACAGTAATTTTTTAATTTAGGTGTTGAAAGAAGTGATGGATAAGAGTTGGATGAAAGTCGAGGTAAACTCAACAACTTATGATCCATTGTCAATGTTTATAACTCAATGATATTTGTTCTTAAAAGTTCCATTACATTATTTTCTAATGTAGGGTGAGTAGCGAATATATAAACGGTGTTGATAAATTCCTCGACTTCGCCTTTGTCAATACATCAACCGGCATCATCCCATGTGCATGTAGGAAATGTGTCAACTTTAAACTCTTGAAATGGGATGTTGTCCAGGAACATCTCATCATTTATGATATTATGGAGCATTACACATTATGGAAATATCACGGGGAAATTTCTTCCACATCCACACCCACTATTTCATGTGATGATGCTCCAGGTGGTGTTGATATGAATGGAATGTTGCACGATATTTTTGGTATGTCGGGTGTGGACAATGATGTACCTGATGGAGCAAGTGAACCTACACAAAGGCGCAATGCAGATAGAGAGTTGTATCCCGGATGTACCAAGTTCATAAAGCTCTCTTTCATTGTTCGATCATATCACATAAAGTGTTTGTCTAGATGGAGCTATAAGTCCTTTGACATATTTACGCTTTTGAAGGAGGCATTACCCGAGGTGAGTTGTTGCCAAAGTCTTTTTATGATGCGAAGAAGATCATTAGGGAGTTAGAACTTAATTACAATAAAATTGATGCGTGCCCTAATGACTGTATGTTATATTAGAAGGACACAACCAATGACGAATTATGCAAGGTGTATGGTACTTCGAGATGGCAGCAAGTTAAACATAAAGAGAATTATGGGAACATTTCTCTGAGGACAAAAAAAAAAGATTCCTGTTAAAATATTGCGTTATTTTCCATTGGTTCCAAGGCTTCAAAGGTTATTCATATCATCAAAGACTGCAGCATTCATGCGATGGCATGACGAGAGTCGTACCAAAGATGGGTTATTGAGGCATCCAACTGACTCTCTTGCTTGGAAAGATTTTGATATTAAACATCGATCATTTTCTTTAGACAGTCGCAATACTAGGTTTGGGTTGACAACCAATGGCTTTAATCCATTTAGGATGATGAGCATGTCTCATAGTACTTGGCTTGTCATTCTAATAGTATACAACTTGCCACCATAGATGTGCATAAAGCAACCTTATCTCATGTTATCATTATTGATTCCAAGTCCTTATGGACCTAGCAATGATATCAACGTATATTTACAACCATTGATAAATGATTTGAGACAATTGTGGGAGTTTAGCGTAGACACATATGACGCACATAGCAATCAAACCTTTCAAATGAAAGCTGTACTATTATGGAAGATTAGCGACTTTCCAGGATACGCTATGTTGTCTGGATAGAGCACCAAAGGCTATCTTGCTTGTCCTTGTTGCAATAAGGATAATTGTTCTCGACATTTGAAGTATGGTAGAAAATTTTGTTACCTAAGTCACCGTCGATTTCTGTCGATTGATCATAGGTTTAGATTTGATAAAGAGATGTTTCGATAGAGAACAAGAACATCGAATTATGCCAATCCCGCCATCTGGTTATAAGGTTTTGGAATAAGTAGAAAGCATAAACATCACGTTCGGAAAGATTTCTAAGATTGCAAAAGGTCGCAAGAAAGGGCGAGAAGATTGCGAGAGATTTTTACAATTGAAAGAAGAAAAACATTTTCTTTGACTTACCTTATTAGAAACACAATCTGTTGCGGCATAGTTTGGATGTCATGCACATTGAAAAAAATGTGTGTGATAATGTCATTGGGACTTTGCTAAATATCGAAGGAAAGACAAATGATAATTTGAAGGCTTGTCTAGACTTGCAAGAAATGAAAATACGAAATAAACTTCATTCAATTAGTATGGGAAATAAGACATTATCCTCCCGCGTGTTTTACAATGAGTAATATTGAAAAAGAGAAATTTTGTAATGTATTGAAGAATGTTAAGGTTCCAGATGGTTATGCAGAGAATATTTCACGATGTGTATACCCCAAAAAACGTAAGATTTCTCTACTCAAGAGTCATGATTGTCATGTGTTGATGCAACAACTACTCCCAATAATCTTGCGAAGTACATTGGTTAAGCATATGAGCGCAAACCTAATTGAGTTGTGCACATTCTTTAGAGAGTTGTGTTCTAAGGTTGTAGTCTCGGATTGTGCTGACATTATGTCGAGGCACGAATCGCTGGACTAGTACATTATCGATGGATGTACCCCATTGAAAGGTATGCATTAATTTTTGTATTTTTTTGTTTAGTTTCACATACACCACACTATTCAATCTCATAGTCAAATTATCTCAATGCATGGTCATAGGTACCTTTTCACACTTAAATTATATGTATGATCGACCAAAAGGTTCTATCGCAAAAGGGTATCTCGTAGAAGAATGCGGAGACAAGGTTTAATCGGCCAACAAGAAATGATGACTTTGGTAACACTTTCTCAGGTCGACCGTTGGAAAAAAACAAGTATTTATTCTAAATGAAATATCATGGAGACAAGCAAATCGATACATGCTTTTCAACTTTGAGACACTTGTCCCATACTTTGAGTAAGAATGGACATTTATTTTGATTTTTACCATGCATGCTGAATGTAATATATCCATAGTTAATCATATCTCTTGAACTCAAACATACACAGAAAACACAATAATGAACTTAAGCAGCAACATCATCGGGTCAATCGTTTTAAAATTGATAGGCTTCACGCCAAAGAATTTGATAATTGACTTTTCAACAAGTCCTCCGAATCGGATAATTTTTCACTTTCAGATGAAGTTAGAAAATTAGCAAAGGGTCCTGATTGTGTTGCAAAAAGATTCAACACGTATATCATTAATGAGTTCACATTTCGCACGAAAGGTAGTGAAAGTAAGAGAAAAACTTAAAACAGTAGAATTATCGTGGTTGCAAATACATCAAGTTTCTCAAGTGTTAGTGATAGAAACTCAATTCAAAGAGACATTATCGATTATGGTGTATTGACTGATATCATAGAGCTCAATTATTATGGATGGAAGCGTGTTGTATTGTTTATGTGTGAGTTGGTTGATGTTAGAAAATGAATAAAAAGAGATGACTTGGGGTTTACGCTCGTGAATTTCACATACTTATCCAATACTGGAGCAAATATTTACGATAAACCATTTGTACTGGCATCTCAAGTCACACAAGTATTCTACGTCAAGGACTCCATGGATTCAAACTGATATACTACTGTACAGTCAAAACCAAGAGATTTGTTTGAAATGGGAGGAAATGGTACAGTAGAGGATATCGATGATTACTTGTAAAACTTACCTTACAATGATGAAAGAATGGTGGATACTTTGATCGCCTCTGATGATAACGTAACATGGGATAGGTCAGATATGCAAGAAATAACGATCAATGCACCACTAATTATCACAATACCTTTAACGGTCACAGATGAAATTAGGGATGATGATATTAACAAGTCAGATTTCAATAGTATTGATGGGGATGAGTTGGAGAGTCCAGTGATGCTGTTTGAAATTATTCATGTACAATGATGTAATTCCAAGTTCAATGTATCATTTAACATAGATTTGATAATTAATAATTAAAAAAACTCATTTGTAAATCTTTGAATTAACCTCTATTATCATTAACTTAATAACATTTCTTATAAGTTTCAAAATAACTAATCATTTTCTTGATCTTTATTATAGGATGCATAGTCATGATTCACAACCTTCCCAACATGGGGATAAGACGGTACATTTGGGGCCCGCACAGATAGACATGACTGCCCCTTCCGATTAGGCATCTAATTCAATAGCTAGTAAGATAGACTAATTATTTTTAAGATTTTGCACTCATATATATATATATATGTAAGATAATTGAATGATAATCAATTTTTTGTACATAATTTTCTACAGGGTCTACCAAGACGCATAAAAAATATGTGCGAGGCAATACATGTCTTGAATCATTTTATAACATTGGCCCACATGATTTAAAAATATGTGTTAGAAAAAACAACTGCAAGCAGCCTATTGGCAATGGGGCCAAGTTACTTGGGTAGTTCTTAGGTACCATGGTACAGAAGCCACGATTCATATCTTTCATGTATTTAGATTGGAGGCAAGTGCCGATTGAAGCTAAAGAAAACATTTGGCAAACTGTTCAAGTAATCTAAAAAATAAATCAATTAAATTACACTAACTGTTTATATTTACCAAGAAACTTTATGCCTATATTTTTTAAATTTGATGTAGGGGTTTTTTATATCGATGCCGACTTGAAGGGGTGGGTTCTTGAATCCTTCAATCAGAAATGGAAAGACCGCAAAGGCCTCTTGAAAAAAAAATACTATTTAGACTTTGTGGGCGTTCCAGATGAGGCTGAAAAGAACCTTCCACCTATTATGGATCAAGTGGAGTAGGATTGGCTTGTTCAATTTTGAGAAGGCAAAGTTGGTAAGGTATGAGTAACAACCATAGTTACATATTGTAGACACCCCATTTTTGCACTCTCCTGATTAATCAACTCGTCAACCCGATCGCAAAGGTTCCCAATGATGGATGTTTATTCCAATGCTTCATTCTGTTAACAGATATGTTTCAGAAATCCGGATGAGGTATCTCGAACTGACAAAACTTAGAAATCACGCTACGCTAGGAAAATACTACCCTAGAAACATAGAAATCATCATCCTGCAAACCAAAAAGAAGCTTCACGATAAAAATTACTAAAAATGACCAAATTATCAAAATACCCCTAACATCAAAATAACCCTAGAGCCTGCATTACGCTTAGAAAAATCCACTCAAACACATAAAACAACAAATTGAAACCAAGTAAACCACTTCGCCAATTTTCATAAAATTTGACAAAATTACAAAAATACCCCTCATAAAGTTCACGACCATTTCATACAAAAAACTTCATAAATGACAAAAACCAACATTCTCATTGAATTTCTTACGAAAAATTGATTCCAAAACATCCTGGAACATTGAAAAACGACTTAAAACGTAAAAAATCCTCTCTGAGGGCAAAATGGTAATTTCATAATTTAAATAATTAAAATTTTCAAAATTAATAAATAAATCATTAAATAATGTAAAGTGAAATATTAATAAAATTAATTATTAAAATTTAAACCAAAAATTTATCAATCAGGTTTTCAAGCAAAATTGTTGAGGGTTCGCAAGATATTTCTTTAAGGACCCCTCCATTTGGGAGTCCAAAGAATTAAAGATATAATAGAGAGGGGTTCCCCAAAAATTTAAAGTCAATCAAGCAAGACTAAAGTCAAGATATTAATGTCAATCAAATAAAACTAGAGTCAAAATTAAAGTCAATTAAGTAAGACTAAAGTCAAGTATTAAAGTCAATCTCATAAGACTAAAGTCAAAACCCTAAATCAAAACCCTAATCTAAACTAATCGAGTCAATCTCATAAGACTAAAGTCAAAACCCTAAATTAAAACCCTAAAGACTAAGTCAAAACCCTAATTGAAACACTAATCAAACCCTAATACTTCTAAAAACTTTATAAATAGGAGCCTCCACACCCTATTTTCGTATCAAAGAAAAAACCCTAGGAAAAGTAGGTGAAGAAGCCTCCACAACCTCTCCAAAACCCTAATTTCAGAGCCTCAACTCCTTACCTAACACCCCTGCTTTGATTTTAACCTAAAAAATACCCAAAAACCTCTCAAAAACATCCCAAAAATCCACAACAAATTCGAAGCACCCAGATCCAAGAAGGAGATACCTTACCTCGGAGATCAGAAATCAGATCCGGAGATAGAACGAAGTAAGGAACACGGTACAAGGAGCCGTTTTCACCAGATCTGAGGGAATAGCACTTTTGCAGATCGAAGGTAAGCTTTTTTATTATTTTTTTTAATCTAAGTTTGACATTAGCAATGTAGATTTATTTGGCATAAGTAGAAACCGGCAATGGCCGGGCGGGGTTGGTGCCTAACACCTTCCAACCCCGTAACATGATCCCCGGATTCAGATTTTCTGTAGTAGATTAGTTTTTATCCGTTTTAAAGTCAGTTTGGTTCCTAGACCATAATAACTAGGTGGCGACTCACAAACCTCAAGGGTTAAAAGCGGATCTGCGCACCCCGCGGATCGAGGGCGCTTTCACATATAAATTCATTTAATTAACTATTGGTAAGGTTTGAATATTATCTAATTTTTTATGATTTACTTTGTAGATGTGTGAAAAGAAAAATAAAGACAATCGTAAGAAACAAAAAATGCACCACACATCAGGCACAAAGAGCTTCGCAAGAAAATTCGAGGAGGTAAAATCAAATAACCATCGAGCTTATTTAGTATATGATTGCAATAATATTTATTGACTTATTATACTTTACCTGTTAATAGATAGAAAAGAATAATGGGGTGGAGCCATCGCGGATGCAAATGTTCATAGTAACCCACACAAGAAAGGATCACACCTTTATAGATGCAGAAACAGCAAAAGTTGTTATAAGTATATATTTCCAACCTATTCTATTAGAAAAATTTATGTATCCAAATTTTCTTTCGTATAAAAATGTTTGTAAGTTACAATCATTCTTTTGTCTTTTTTTTTTTTGTTCTAAATCATGTAAGTGTTAATTGTATTTAATCTATTTTAGGATGAAATGAGACAAAAAGAGAACGAGCCCCAAATGTCAAATGGTTCTCAAAGCAACATAGGTAGGAATGACATCTTCTCCCAAGTCATGGGAGAAGATGGTCATGGTCATGTCAGGCAGATGGGGATGGGAGTGAGACCCTCAGCGTTTTCCGGACCCCAACCCACCCGTCAAAAGTGTATCTCACAGGCCATTGAGGCAAATCATTGTGGTGATGAGGTATGCCGAGAAACCGCTGCAACAAACCGAGAAATGATTGAATTTCAGACAATCATGTTGATACAATTCGAAGCACTGATGTCATTTATGAGTCAGCAATTTGGTCGTACCGTAAATATGGCTGAAGTACTTCGGGGTACACAAGTAATAACTTGTTATTCCGCCTTCTTAAATAAAAAAATTTTAATTACATTTTCTTGTACTAATAGTTAAAATAATATTGTTTGTAGGCTTCCAATGAAAGCGATCCACAAACCTCTGTTAAGCAATAATAATTTGATTTGCAAGCTTTTTTTATAATGATCGGTGATCAATTTTTTCTTTTACAAGTTTCATTACTTGTAACAATTTAACTCTTCTTACCTTTTGTTAAATAGAAATCAATGATCAATATTTTATTTTCTAAGTTCTGTTAATAGTAATAATTGGATCAACAAACATTTGTTTATCATGTAGGAATTATCAACTTTTTGTATTGCAACTTTCATTAGTGATAGTTGAAGATGTTACAATTGTTCAGTTCCATGTAAATGAAAATTAGACAAAAACTTGGTCTTGAATGTGTGTATCGTGTTTTATATATATGGATTGATATCTAACACTTATTAAGTAAAACCTTTTTTAACTCCGCCAATGTAAAATTAACGTTTTACATTGCCGGTCCCAAGCCCAGATAAAGGAGGAGGGAGAAGGTATGCCATGGATTCATCACTGTGAGTTTATTCATCACCTCAAACTAATGGTTTACAATTGTAATTGTTCCTGTTTATCTCATATTTCTAATAAATTCTCTGTACTTTGCAAGCTTAGCTACTTTTGGATACAGATTGTAACTTTAAGGCCATGCATCACCACACCAAGAAATACGTTGCTCTAAAAGTCATGTAATTTGGTCAAAGGTACATTTTAAACGCAGCACAATTTGAGTTAATCAATCAGTTCAAACACATATTGATACCCATATCTTTGAATTAGTAATTGAATCTTGGATGTACTAAAGCCATCGCTCCTTGAGGCTCTTTATCCATAATCCTACTTTGATTTCTTCGTATCTTTTTTTAGAATTTTTATTTTTTATGCCTCTTCAATAAATCTTTTTATTGATTAAGAAATTTTCCATAAGAGCGATAGATTTTAAGTTGAGGGATTGATTTTTTTTTTTTCAATGAAGAGCCCTTGTGTTTGTTGCATTAATTCATGTTGGAGCTAGCTTTCTAATTTACATCATATGTGCTATATTTACAGGTTCTATGGGTTTGCATCTAAGGCACAAATGGATCCAACTATTGAGGTGCATAAGTTTCTCTTCTTTTTATGTTTCATAAGAGTCATGAAGTAGGAAAAATCCCTTACACAGAAGGGTAGCCCATGTTAGGCACCTATATAGCATCAGGAAAATACACAAAAGATCTTGCAATCAATAACACATGCTTTCATTGTGCAGTACACCAAATAGCCTAATTTAGGTTTGTGGGCTTGATTAACTAGTTTTATTTTGAATGGGCATTGTTGGTGCACATGATATGTAAATTCAAAGCATTTAATGCCTCAAAGAAGTGTCTTTAACTTCTTGTCATAACCTTCTATTAGTGCTTTTCAATGGCATTGAGGGGTGAACTTCATGTTGGAAGAATGGCATAAATTACTTTTTTTCAAAAGTTATCCCCTCGTCAACAACTTTGCCTTCTCTAGCTGATGCATTCTTGACAATCCTGCCTGAAATATTAACAAAGGGTTGATTTTTTACTAACCATTACAAAAATAAATTTTAAAAAAATTACCAAACGATTTAACTCGCTTAATTGTCCTGCATTTTAGGCTTCTTTTACATTTAAATAAGATTTAAGGGTCTTTAAGAAAGCTAATTATTTGAGTAAGTTCTGCCTACTCTCGTCTTTTGTTATTGTCGTGCTTTACTCTTTTTTTATGAGCAATTGAATTTTCATTTTGACGTAGTGTTGTAAGCATTGGATTATTAATTGTGAGAGCATCCTATAGAAGCATTTTGTAATGTAGATTACATAATGCGTTCTTGTTTTCAAGGACATATATTGATAAGAAATGCCCATTTACTGGCAATGTTTTCTTAGGGATGTCCATGGTGAATCTCTTGCTTTTGACACAAGATTCTTTGAAGGATATTTTTATTTTTTGTTAGATAGAAAGCAAAATAGAATGTTTTCCTTTTGGAAGGATCATTATTGAAGGAGGTGCGCATTGCTAGTTAAGGCTTAGTTAGAGGGTCTTCTGTCACATATGTGAGACTTCAAAGATGAGGGGATGCTCCACCTTATGCGTTCAATTTTGGTGATTTCTTAGGTCAAAATCGATAAAATCAGATTCTGATGTATTCATTTGGATGGTCAGAAAAAGTTGGTGAACTATCTAGTTGTTTATGGATATTAAATAGGGACATTTTGGCTTGATGTCTCCTTGGGGTGAGCCATTGAATGGTGGACCCCAAACCCTATATATGTCCCACTTTTATAGCACTGGCAGGGTGGGATGCCTTCTTTTTGTCGCATCTTTATTCAATTATTTGTTTTTATTTAGTATATTAACCTTTTTGGGGAATCTATGTTTGTTTGATGCGGTGACAATCAATGGTTTCCATTTTTTTTCCGGTCAAAACCCATTTGTAAGTGTAATTTTCATATATGATCTCTGTCAAAGAAGGACAAAAACAAGCTTGCAAAAGTGGGCAGTAGAGGATGCAGCCGCTTGCAAAAGTGTGCATTTATAGTAGCTCCTGTAGACAGTCCACAAATGCAACAGAAATGTGCTTTGTAGGATGCAATTTGTGATTACTCTACGACTATAACACCAACATAAATGCAATAAAACTGTTGAGGAACAGTGCCACACTACGAATAGAAACATATCTTGACATTAAAAGAATATGCAGCAAGACTGAAAGCAGTGACACTTCATAAATGCAACTTGTGATTAGTGAGTGAACTTGTTAACTTTAAAGTAGAAACAAATTTGTGCCAACAGAATATGTAGTAAGCCTTCAGAGGCCGTGAGACTTGCATTTAAGAAATTATTTGGAGCTTAGATGCATTCCCATTTTCTGATGTTATATTATAGATAAAAAGGTCAGGGCCATTGAAAAAGCATAATAAGACTGTTAAATATTAAATTGAAAAACTTCTCTAAGACATGTACAACCTAGAAACATACAAGTCTGAGAGTGATACAAATGAGAGGTCAAATATCACCTTAGAAAACTAGACCCAAGGACAAACATCTATACAATAGGAATGTTGCATATAGTTTACTTGAACTATATCATCCAGCCTTGGTATATTTTTTAATACCAAAAATAAGATAAAGATAAATTCAAAGCTTTTATCCTAGAGATGAGTTCATGTATGTCCACATTCATATCCACATTTGTGTTCAATACACCCTGTAAATGGAATGGTCACATGGAATCAATACAGATAGCCAGATTGATGAACATGTTTGCAAGTCTGAAGTGTGGATGCTTAGGACAGACCTGTTGGTGGGTTCTTATGCACTCCTTGAGGGAAGTTACTGTGGCATCATGGTTATCTGGAGTGGAATGAAGGAAAAAGTAGACAAAGATTAAGGCTATGAGGAAGATGTTTCCCATAGAAGCAAAGGATTGGTAACATTTTTTGTTACCAATCTAGATTTAGCAAAATTATTTCCTTCAAGATCAATCACAGATATTGCATATGGATAAATCTAAACTCATTTGATTCTTATTCTTTCAGACGCTGAAGTTAAATGACCAAGACTTCCTTGGAGAGGCTAGTTGTGTTCTGTTAGAGGTAATTGCTTTGGTATTACTGGGATATCAGTGATGACATTGCATGCTACAAAACTGTTGTTTTGGGATGAAATCTATGCCCATGAAAATTAACATCTTGTGAGTTGTGACTACATCCAAACAATTATATATGCATGTGTACACGGGCATGCAAATTACATAATTTACCTATAGTCATCTCATTTTGAATTGTTTGGAGATTATCATGCTCACAATATTGTTTTTCTTTCTTCATAGCAGATAGTGACTAAACATGGTCAGAGTATGACACTAAGTCTTCAAGGAAGAAACGGGCATGGTGACCTGAAAAATTTTGGGAACTTGACCATCCATGCTGAGGAAACAAATGCTTCAAGGCAAGCTTTTGTGATGATATTCCACTATTCTCACTTCGAAAACAAGGATCTCTTTTCTAAAAGTGTATGCATTTTTAACGTGATGTCCTTTATGAAGGTAATTTTATATATATATATATATATATATATATATATATTACTCATGTATATATAGGTCTCAAAATCAATTTTTGTTTTCTTTTTGTAGGACCCTTTCTTAAGAATATCTAAGATTGTTGAGAATGGAGGTTCTGCCCCAATTTGTAAGACAGAAGTGGTAAATGACAACATCAATCCAACTTGGAAATCAGTATGCCTGACTACACCGCAAATTGGTAACAAAGCAAGTTTGTTGCTTTTTTATTTTACGATTCTTTACGTGTCTTGATAGCATGTTAAATAGCGAACATAATATGCCACACGCCTCTATAATTTGTAATGTCAAGTAACTCTCAATCTAACTTGATATGGATGCTTGCAAGTTTCAAAACCATGAATCCTACTATCCTGGTGTTTCGACCATAATGTAGATAACAAAATAGTGCCTTGTGTTGTATGCTTATATTATTTGCTTCCTAACAAATTTTTGTTTGATGCAGGAGAATCCCTTAGTTATAAAGTGTTTTGATTTCAATAGCAATGGCAAGCATGAACTTATAGGGTAACCAATTAATGCTTGGGCCACATTACTTAGCTTTCTTATGTTGTCAGTTTTTTTATTCCTAGTTATATAACATTTCATCCATTTAATCCAACATAAAACTTCATATCTCAGTGGCAGAATTGGAAAGACTTCACAAGGAAAAATTGGAGAAAAGTTACACAGGGGCCTTCTGCTCGGAAGGACCATATGAAGGTAATCTTTTTTTAATGACTTATTGAATGAAGTTGTTGTGTCACACTGCTTATGTTACAACATTTTCTCTACAGACACTTAAGGGTCAACTTTTCGTTGATGGGTGTTTGTTGAGAAAGCACCATATAGGTTTTTGGACTATATCTTTGGTGGATTTGAACTCAATTTTATGGTTGTTGTTGATTTCATAGGTATATAGCTTCCATGCTGTACAAATACAGATTTTCTTTCCATTACTGCCTAGTTCATGTAGGAATCCGGCCTAGTTCATTTATAGTTAGTGGCATCTTGCCTGCTTGCGCAACTGTGGAAGATTCATGGCTATGCATTGGTGGCTGGAGTCGAAGAAGACATATTCGTGAGTAGCTCTCTTGTTGTCATGTATGCTAAGTGTGGTTCCATACATGAAACTGGGACGTTGAAGGTAATTTGAAGGTAATACTTTAAACTAACATTTGGTTGGATAATTTGAAGGTTGATGCCATTGTTACAATGAACGATGTATTAACTAATTTGAGAACCCAACCTACACAAATCCAACCATTTCAATTTGCTGGATGTAGATAGATTAAAGAATCTCCTAATAAAGGCTAAAAACAAGGAAACATCAATGGACAGATTAAAGAGTGAAGTATGTTTTCTAGAGTAATTCTGTCTTAATCTTAAATGCACTATTAACTGAAAATTTGTGTGGCAAACTAGAAACTTTATACATTGTATTTGATACATAGTTATTGACATGCATTCTTCAGTGGTTATTTAAACATTGCTTGTATTTGGATTCCCTTACATAGTATTCTGTATTTGTGTTGTCTATTGTTCACCTGAAAAAAGGGGATAGGAAAGATAAATCAAGGAAGAGCTAATACCATTTAGACTAAGAAAGTCATGCCATGGTTTGGCCTTGGTTACAAGCCCACTCGGAAGGACATGGAAGTGATGGAAGCAAAGAAAAGAGAGTTGAAGCTAGCAAGATTGGAACATCGAGAACCCATGATCTAGGATCTTGGGAAGGTTCCTCATATTAGGAAAATTTTCCCTTGCCGGCTTTTATGATAATCAATGATGTCAACATAACAGATGGCCAATAAGCGCAACTACCACAACAAGGTCAGAAAGAGCCAGAAGTACTCCCCGAACATGCGTTGTCATTTGAGGATGACATTAGTAACCTATTCAGGGAGGATCTCCAACAAAAAGAGCCCGTGAAAATAGATGACGCCAAGAGTGGCAATTTTTACTTCACACCCAATGATGATTGGGATTTTGTGTTAACCCATCCTTTCGGAGAGGTATTAGTATCATATGACCATTACGGTTCCATGATGGTTATAACGACTAAGTCAAGGAAGGTACCCTCCCCCTCAGTAGTCTACCCTATGAAAGAAACAAATGTTATTTGTCTCGATTACCTTTGAGGCTACTATGGTCTAAAAAAATGTTGTTAGCTTCTTGCTTTTCCCCCGATGATCTTAATGGACCTTCGTCCTCGGAGGGTATTTGTTTAGAATGTCCACCTTTATTAATAAAATCTCAAAAATATTTAGAAAATCAAAAGCTTGTAAAGTTGTCCGAGCCAGAAAATATGGGATGAAATGATTACAGCCTTGAACCCAATTTCAATCTCATGGAGATTGAAGAAGAGTTTGATGCACAAGAGGTCGACGTGCCAAAAGAACTGAAAAACTTTGTGAAATGTCATGAGGAAGAGTGTCAAACAAAGGTTGAGGAAACATATTGAGTAAACTTTGGATTTGAAGATGACCTAAAAATAGTCAATATTGGATCCTTTCTAACTCCAACCTAGAAGACATAAATGATTGAATTCCTTCGATAGTACTAAGATGTGTTAGCATGGTCTTATCAGGATATACTAGGATTCGATATTGATTTTGTAGTACACCGTCTACCCATTCTTCCCAATGTAAGATTGATCAAGTAAAAGCTCAGACAGTTGAAATCAAATGGACTCTGAAAGTCAAAGATGAGGTTACGAAACAAATTCAAGTAGGATTTTTTGTAGTATCAACTTATCCAAATTGGCTTGCAAACATAGTACCAGTGTTGAAGAAAGATGGAAAAGTAAGGATGTGTATAGATTATCGAGACTTGAACAAAACTAGTTCGAAAGATGATTTTCCACTTTTGTACATCGACACACTCGTTAATAACATGGCAGGACATGTCATGTTATCATTTATGGATGTATTCTCTAGTTACAATCAAATCAAGATGGAAAAAAAAGACTAGGAGAAACCCGTATTTATCATATCTTGGGGTACTTTTCATTACACGATTATTCCTTTCAGTCTGAAAAATGCTGGGGAAACCTATCAATGAGTCATGACTGCTTTCTTTCACGATATGATTCAGAAAGTGATGGAGGTCTATGTGGATGACATGATTGCTAAGTCCAATTTGGAAGAAAACCACCTTGTCAACTTACGTAAAATATTCGATTGTCTGAGGAAGTTTAGTTTGAGGCTTAATCCTTCAAAGTGTGTATTCGGGGCAACTTCGGGAAAGTTACTAGGTTTCATCATAAGTCGAAGAGGTATCAAAGTAGATTTAGCTAAAGTAAAAGCCATTATCGAAATGCCAACACCAAAAACATAATTAGAAATACAAGATTTCTTGAGGAAGATTCAGTACATCAATCGGTTTATTGCACAAATTACGTCAACTTGTGAACCTATTTTCAAATTTTTAAAGAAGAATGAATATTCAGAGTGTAATATCGATTGTCAAGAAGCATTCCACAAAATCAAAAAGTATCTATTGAATCCTCCAGTCTTAGTTCTCCCTGCCTCAGGGAGATCTCTATTAATGTATCTGTCAGTACTTGAGGCATCCATGGGATGTGTACTAGGGTACCATAACGAGACAGGTCGCAAGGAAAGAGTAATATACTACCTCAGTAAAAAGTTTACAGACTATGAAGCAAAGTATTCTCCGTTTGAAAATACATGTTGTGCCCTAGTTTGGGTATCTCAATGATTGCATCATTATTTGTTGAGCTACAAAGTACAACTTATTGCTAGGATGGATCTGTTGAAATATTTGTTCAAGAAACCTGCACTTACTGGTCGCATCACTAAGTGATAACTATTACTTTTAGAATTCGATATTGAGTATGTCACGTAGAAAGTAATCAAGGGGCAGGCCTATCGTAGATCATCTGGCAGACTACCCTCTTCCAAATTTTGAACTATTGAAAATCAACTTTCTAGACTAGGCCATTCTCATTACGGAAGTGGAAGAAGACGAAGACGAACTAGGTTGGAAACTGTACTTCGATGGTGGAGTCAATCAGAAGGTTAATGGAATCAGGGTTGTTTTAATGAAGCCCAATAGATCGCATGTGCCCATAACAGTTAGGCTAAATTTCAAGTGCACAAACAATCAAGCAGAATATGAAGCATGCATAGTAGATCTCAAGATAGTAATAGAGATGGAAGTCAACGAGATTGTTGTATTTGGGGATTCCAGTCTAGTGGTCTACCAAATTACTGGGGACCAACAAACACAAGAACAAAGATTGGTACTGTACCATGAGTATATCGAAGAACTAAGTGCTAATTTCACTCGAATCACTTTCAATTACATGCCAATGGACAAAAATCAATTTGCAAACACATTTGCAACCTTGACCTCCATGATCAGAGTCACTGAAGAAACAACTAGTGATCCCTTGGACATAGGGATTCAAGGTGAGTCAGCTTACTATTTACCAATTGAGATAGAGGATGTAAAAATAGAAAATTCATGGTTCTTCTACATCAAGGCTTATTTAGAAGATATAACCTACCCTTTAGAAGAAACATAAGTCGAAAAGAGAACAATTCAATGATTAGCAGGATAATTCTTTTTAAGCAATAGAACACTGTACAAGCGATAACATCATGAGGTTCTCCTTCAGTGTGAAGTAGATGTTGAAGCTAAACGTCTCATAGAAGTTGTTGAGGAAGGGGTGTGCGGTTCCCACATGAATGGACACATATTGACAAGGAAAACAATGACGATAGGCTATTACTGGTCCACAATGGAGAGTAACTATTTTCAACATGTCAAGAGATATATGCTAATTAAATCAATGCACCACCAAATGAACTCCACAATATGACATCACCATGGCCTTTCTCGCTATAAGGCATGGATGTGATCGGTCTGATCAATCCTAAAGCATCGAATGGTCACAGATTTATCTTGGTTGTTATCGACTACTTTACTAAGTGGGTGAAAGTCATGTCTTATACAAACATCACGAAATGACAAATATCAAATTCTTGAAGCGGAATATCATTTGCAGATATGACCTACCTAACGCGATTGTATCAGATAACGCGCTCAATATGAAGAATAAATACATGAAGAAGTTCTGTGAAGATTTCCAGATAAAACACTATAGATCAGTGGCTTATAATAAAAAATGAACGGAGTAGTGGAACCAACTAATAAGAATATCAAGCGAATCATTGAGAAGATGGTAGTGACTTACAAAAATTTGCGTGAAATATTACCATTCGCTCTCCACGCTTATAGAACCTCGATTAGAACTTTTTCTGGGGAAACGCCATTCTCACTTATCTATGGGATGGAGGTAGTCCTTCCAGTTGAGGTAGAAATTCCTTCACTCAAAGTCTTTATGGAAAAAGAGTTGAAAGTAACTGAATGGATTAGAACACGATATGACTAGTTGAACCTAATTGAGGAGAAAAGACTCGTAATATGTCACGAACAGTTGTATAAGAAGCGAATTGCACGAGCCTACAACAAGAAGGTTAAACCGAGATATCTTCAGCCAGGTGATCTAGTTGTAAAGAAGATCCTTTCGATTCAAGAAGATTCAAGAGGCAAGTTCAAACCAAACTACGAAGGTCCTTTCGTAGTCAAGAAGGTGATTTTAGGAGGTGCGCTAATCCTTGCAAAGATAGACGGTGAAGTATTTCTTGAGCCACTAAACGTTAACACAGTTAAGAAATATTATGCCTATGATACGATACTTGAAAGGAAGAGAGGCCATTTTTCATTTTTCATCCTTTTAACAAAATTTCCCTTAGTCAAACCCTTAGAGTTTGATCGTTTCTTTAACCACCCAAAACTGAGGCAAGCCAGTGAATATACTGGGGCAAGCTAGAGAATACATAGGTGCAATTTAGGAGAATTGCTAGGTATTTAAATAAAAAAGTAAGAGAAAAAGAAAAAGAAAAAGATCAAAAGAAAATAAAAGCTCAAATAACTCTTGGCCCACATGAGGATAAACTGTGAACGACTAAAAATTAAAAATAAAAATAAAACTAAAAATATATAAAAGGAAAAAAATCAAAAAGAGAATTTTCATTCTTGAGCTCAACTCACATCTCGAAGGCCAAGAGAAAGTCGAGAGGATAACATCATTAGAAGTTTTAACAAAAAGGGTAGTCTAGGAAATAATAAAGGCACCCCAACTCTTACCTAATACATTTATTTTCTTTTGAGCCTTTTATCCATTTTTTCTTCAACCATAGTCATAACCTACATTACAACCCAATAAAAGTCCTCTCCGATCAAGTAAAGGATCAAAGGTAAGATCCTAAAGTCAGCTGGCTGGTGATGATGGAATTTGAAAAGCATTTGGCAGCAACAAAAAGAAGTAGGTAGGAGCAATAAGAACATATTGATCTTGTGTTTGTATCTCGAACCCAAGTCACAAGATTTGTTGAAAGATGCGAGAAGGGAGATCAGATTGGATATTCGAAAGTAGACGCAACTACCAGTACAAAAGCAAGATTGAATCACTAGAATAGTAACTACACAGTAGAGTCTTTGTTCTGCTAGCTCAACTTGAATCACCAGACCACTAGAGTCGTTAGGAATTCATATGGACTCAAGTCTTTGTATCTATTTAACTTTATAATGTTAATAAATATAGCACAGTCTGAAAGGGCACAATGAAAACTCGAAAGGGCGCTGTGAGTAAAAATATCAATTGTGACGAGATAAAAAACTACTAACATGATGAAAACCCCAAAAGGACGTCGATGTGCAAAAATGGTAGCAAACCAGACTTGGTGAAAACCTTAACATATACTAAGGGTAACATTGGTAAGAAAAACAGAAAAAAAAAAATAAATAATAAAAAATAAAAAAATAGATAATTCCGTCAAGAATTTCTTTCAGATACTGCCAACCAACCCAATCACACCTTTAAACCTTCTACCTCAACCCCTTGAGCTCTCGAAGAAAAACCTTTTTGATTTTGGGGATGAATATAAAGGATTTAAGAGAAGCTGAGAATGGATCCACAAAATTTACTTGACCCTTTTACCCTGATGACTTCAAGATGTTCAAGCCTAACCTATTCATATCCTAACCTTTCCTGAATCAAATAACTTTGTAAACTAAAAATAATTTACTTGTTTTCTTTTAGCTTTATTTTACAAATTTAAAAATCCAAAAAATCTTAAAATCATAAAAATCTATATTTTTGGCCAATGAGGAAAAATCTAGAATTTGTATCAAAATAACAGTTTTCAAAAATAAAAGATAGATATATCTGAGGCTAATAATACAAAAAACTATTTTCCTATTCATTGCATAAATTTACATCCTTTCGTTTAAATGTGTAGAAAATAAAGATATAAGAAATATAGGAAAATTTCATCTAACTACAGGAAACATAAAAAATATTTAGGCAAAGTTCTAAATCACGGACTCGAGCCACTAAATCAATGATCACTTTATCAGCATCAGCCTCATCCTGAGATCACCAACCTTAACTTGGTTCTTCTCAGCATCGCTACGTCTCAAAGTCTCGTTATCACTCAAAGCAGTACTCAAGTGATCAATGTTGGATTGTAGCCTCTACTCAGATTGTACCCAGATACACTCGATACGACGGTGATTTACTCGAAGCTCCTTAATCCAATCATAGTAGTCATGGATCCAAGAAACACGTGAACCAAGATGGGGACCAGGAGTAAGAAGAGAACAACCACTCATCAAATCTCTAAGCCAGGATTGGTACTAGACAAAATCATGAAAACAAATATAGGAGCACGGAGAATCTCTACATTTTGCCAGAGCTTACAAAGTCAATTTTGTAAATGGGTGTCAAAAGAGTTGAAATCTCCGATCAAGTCACTAAAATCCTCCAGACAATGGACTCCCTGAATGTGACCAAGCCGATGGAGGACTCAGAATAAGAAATAATACGTAGACCCTGACAAATCAATCACGACCAAGAATCGACAATTATTAAACAATAAAGAAGGCTAGGTAGAGTGTTGAAAGAGCCTATCCATCTAATCATGCTCTCATTGATAGACTGAAGATAAGTGTACCAGTTCTCCGTTCCCACCACAAATGGTGGATACTCACTTGTCGACATCATGAAAATTTAATCGGCACTATAAAAGAAAGGATGCTCAATCACTTCAGTAAAGTAAAGATGATCAAAGAGCCAAAGCTGCATTAGAATAGGGAAGTAATCAAATAATAACTAAAAATAAAGTTTTAAAACAAAAATCCATAAAAATTTAGAAATTTAGAAATTTACAAAAAGTTTTGAAAAATAAATTAACATAAGTGTGTTTTGTTTTACTTGCAAAAGGGATGCGCATCCCAAGAAAAAAATGACGTCTCTCAACAGCATAAGCTGTCAAAGTTCTATTGAGCTCAGCAAGAATCATTGGAGCTAACCAACCACCTTCACAAACTTGAGTGATTATGCTTATTAAGGAGAGATCCACTAGGTTATCACCTTTAGGAAACAAAATCTGGTTCACAACCATCAAAGATAGGGCATTAAATCAGATATCTGACTTAACACTCGAGAAATCGTGTTCAAAGATATAGGGTTTTGATAATCAAATTATGGTAGAATCCCCATTTAACTTTTCTAGCTTAGAACGATGGTTTCTAATAAATTGCGTTACCTCATTCCTATAGCTAGGACGTAAAGGAGGGAAGACTCATTGTGTGAGAAGTACAACCTGAGTATACTCTCAATTTCTTTGATAATTGACGTAAACTCATACTTTTTGAATCGAAATCCATTAGAATCTAGAATCCAACACCCGATCATAGTTTCAACCATATCCCATTTCACTTTCACTTCATATAAAGAAATAACAAACCCTAACTTGTTCTAACCAATCCATCTCGATCTTTCATCCGTGGATATAGATGGAAGCCATCAAGTTGTGTGATTTTTTTTGATAGAGTATTGATTCAAATTGAGAAAAATGGGACCCGAGGCATTGGATCCTTCCCCAATCTCTTTACCACTTGTTTGTGAATAGTTGGTGTGCTCCGTCTTTGATTCAAGGCAAGAGAGTTACACATTTTGATAGAAGTATAGCAAGTTTTTTTAGCAAAAGGTTAATTTTCATGCTTTAAAATGAGAGAAAAGTTCTGACCCATACCTTGCCTGCATTGGGGCAAACTTTTACACAGGTAATAGGTAACGAACGGCTAGAACAAAATTTTGAACTGGCTACTAATAACCAACGGCCAAAACAAAATGAAAAATAAAAAAAATATTTTGTTGTTTCTATGGATTCCCTGGGGAGTACCCCATTCCTTTCATATTTTTGGACCTAACTTGTCAATTTTGCAGAAAATAAGCATCTACGGAAATATACATCTAAAAAGTAAGACAAGTGAAAATTGAAGAATTCAGCTCCAGTTTCATGGATTCAAGGAGTTAAATGACAAATTAAAGAAATTCAAAGATTACCACGTACCTTATAATGAAATTAGAGGTTCAAAGATGAAAAGATCGGATCAACTCGGTCACAATTAGTTGTGAATCTTCAAATCGTTGTGAATTAGATGTGGCAAACAAAATCAGACTGAGGCGACTGACCACGAGTTGAATTCACATTGTGGTTCAAGCTTGGAAGCAAAAATCCAAAAATTCATGGGTCGAAGTCCGAAAAAGCCAAGGAGAAAATGAAGTTCAGTTTGCAAGCAAATGAGCAAAGTGAATGTGGACTTCGATTTAAAAAAATAAAAAAATTGAGAAAATATTCTGGTATGGGGATGACCCACGACTAGGCAAACAAATTTAGCTTGGCTCTACCTTACCCATGGCCACAAAAAAATCAAAAAAATTCAAAAGAAAATCTTGAAAGAAAAAAAAAAAAAAAAAAAAGAAAAGGAAGCAAAAGAAAAAGAAATTCCAAAAAAGTAAAAGTCAAAAAAGTCAAAAAGGTCAAAAAAGTTTTAAAAAAAGATTTTCTTACTTTAATGCAGGGACAGGCAATTCAAGAAGAAGGAAAAATTGCCTGAAAAATCATATTGAAACATAAAGGACAGAAAATCAGTAGCAAAAAATTCTCAAAGATGAATCGTGCAATGTCTTGCCTATCAAAAACGTTAAATAGTGATGAGCTTGAGGTCCTTCAATAGGTAAGTGTTCAAAACCAAATCCACCAAAAGTACGGCGTAGTGATAAGAACTTGAGATCCCCAAAGGGTGTGCGTTCAAAACCCTGGTCACCTCTTCAAAAATAAAATTCAAGTAAAATTCTCTTCACTTCATAACCTTATTTGTGGATCATCGAAAAATACTTAAGTCAAATCTAGTCTTGAAAAGTTTTATCAAATCCAACTATGAAGTCAACGTCTACCAAAGTGAACATTTATTGAAATTTTTTACTTTCAAAATTATCTATTTTATCAAATAGTTTCAAGAGCCCTACATCATGCCATGAAACTTATTCTTTTCGAAAGTTTTGAGAGCCATATATCGAGCCAAGAAGCCTAGAATTTCAGGTCTAATCCACGTCAGACCCAGAGCTTGGAAAGACCAAATCTTTGTTTCAATAAATTAAATCTGAATTCACTAAAGTAAGATGTGAACAAGCAAGCAAGCTCGAGCTTAGTCAGACAAAAAGGAGTTTGAGTCTATGTCTTTGTGATTTGTTGCACGTAATTCTCACAAAGAAAGGCAACTGTAGACACCCCATTTTTGCCTAGACCAAGTCTGAGAGCACCAAAATCCTTTCGAGAAAGGATTTGACCCGAGTTAATTTTTGAATGATCGCGAAGGCCTTTTGTGGAGCCAATAGAGTAATGATTTTTTTGATTTTAGCATGGTATGGAGGTAACTAATGGCCAGAGTAACAATTGCATAGTATGGAGGTAACCAACGGCCAAGCTTAGATTTTAGCTTGGCCATTGGTCACCAATGGCTAGAATAAATTCTTGTATGGTATGAAGGTGACCAATGGCCAGAAGGAAATTTTGCACTAGCCATTGGTCACCTTAGGCCAATTCTGTTAGACAATTTTGAACTCATGTGCATTTGAATTTTGTGAGGGTTAATTACCCTTTAACCCACTTCCTAATTAACTTTTGTTTCAAGAAAGCCTTTAGTTTTACTTTTATACCCTCAGTTCAATTTCATAACAAACCTACCACCAATATTTTTTTGTAAATTTCTATTTTTCTTCTAACAATGACCCTTAGTCAATTTGGTCCCCACATGAGTGTAATTACTACCCTAACCTCAAGTTGTTAGAATCTAATCTAGGTAGTTTACACTTATACCCTCTAGGTTTATCCTCAATTTTAGAAGATTCAATGTAATTAGACCAAGTTCTAGAGGTGTTGACAATTTTGCCCGACCCATAAAATTCTCTAGAACTTGTAACCAAAGACTAGATTACGCCTAGGTTGTTAGAAAGTTAGTTGTGCTAGATGACCTTAGTACTCAAAGTCCTCATCAATATTTACATTCCATTTAACCTAATTATCTAGGATTTGACCCAAAGTCAAAGACCTAAGACTTTTCTACCCCCCTCAAAGAAGTTTCTAGAAACTAGGACCTTTTACAATCTTACCCTCTTGATCATCATGATTGGTGAAACCTTAGGTGAATGAAAGACCTTTAAGTCTAAGGAGAGTAAAGGTCATTTGAGTTTCTTATGAAGGTTTTGTTGAGAATATTGAGAACTTCAAGATTTGGGACAAGTTTATCCCCAATGGTCTCCCAAACACCTATAAATAAGACCCTTATTTAAGGCAAAAGGAGGGAGAGCTCAAGGTGATCCAAAATTCTTTACAAACTTTTCCAAACCTCTATAAGCCTTCCTATTATCTCCAAAACTCTTGAAAACCTCCAAGAAGCTCAAACCAAGGAGAAGAAATAAGAAGAAGAAGAAGAAAGAGATATGAAGAAGAAAACCAAGGTGGGGTTGAAACCTCTACAACCTCCTTCTAAACTCTCCCTCCTATCCACCTATTCTTTTCAATTTAAACTATTTTATACTTTATTGCTTGTAGTCATATAGATCTCAAGTTTGCTTTGTGAGGCTTGGAGGTAAAGAGTAAGACCTCTTAGAGGTAATCTCCTCCTATAAGCCCTCAATAAGTTCCTTAAGAGACTTAGAATAGATGTTACTTTCTTTCGTTATTTTCATGCAATTTAAATTCATAGTTTAGATGTTTACTTTACTTATATTTTAAATTTTCTAGAATTACAGTTTTTCTTGCTTACCTATTTCAATTACTTAAGGGTTAGAAAGTAATCCCTCTTTGGAGGTAATCTTCTGTTTCTATGTCCATTACATTCATACACTTTGCACACAATCACTTATAAAATGGCTACAAATAAGAGTGTAGGTCCTTATGGACCTATATTTAGCCTTTAGAACAAACAAAAATAGCTCAAAATGGATACATTGTATGCATAAGATCTTTAGTTTTTCCATGGTGGTGTCCAACTCATGAACACCTCTTAAAGGCTAAACCAACAATAAAATGCTCTTAAAAGAGCATATAATTTCTAAAAAAGCTTTCGGATCCCAAAATGGTGAAATTCTTATGGATTGTCACAAAAATTCTAGGCTCATAAAAAATTCCAACAAGTTACATTTTCATTTTTAGCTTGCTCATTGCTTCATTTTTTTTTTTTTAAATTAGATTAGGTATTTTAAAAACAACTTTTGGATCCAAAATAAGGTGGAATCCTCATGGATTCTCACCAAAATCCTAGGCTAACAAAAAATTTTAACAAGTACTTACTTCTAATAAAGGTTTTCTCATCTGAAAGCGCCCTCGATCCGCGGGGTACGCGGATCCACTTTTGACCCTTGAGGTTTGGGAGTCGCCACCTAGTTATTACGGTCTAGGAACCGATCAATGACTCTAAACGGATAAAAACTAATCTAAAACCAAAAAAACTGAATTCGGGGATCATGTTACGGGATTGGAAGGTGTTAGGCACCAACCCCGCCCGGCCAAAGCCGGTCTCTACTAAATTCCCAAGTAAATTACATTGCTAAAACCTAGATAAAAATGAATAAAAATAAAAATTTACCTTTCCGATAGCAAGGACTTTGTTCTCTCAGATCTGACAAAAAGAGCTCCTTGTACCGTGCTCCCTTACTTCGTTCTGTCTCTGGATTTGACTTCGGATCTCCTAGACCGAGGTATCTCCTTGATTTTGGATCTGAACTCTTCAAGTTTTTTGCGGATTTGGGGGTGTTTTTGGAAGGTTTTTAGGCGTTTCTTATGCTAAAATCGAAGGGGGGATGTTAGGTAAGGAGTTGGGGCTCCAAAACTAGGGTTTATGGGGGGCTAGGGGAGCTTCTAGACCTACTTCTCTTAGGGTTTATGATTTGATACGAAAATAGGGTGTGAGCACCTCTATTTATAGATGTTTTTAGGGGTTGATTTGGATAGAGTTAGTGTTTAATTAGAGATCTTTTAATTAGAGTTGTGTTTTAGTTTGACTTGTTTTAGGTAGAATTGTGTTTTAATTATAATTGTTTTAAGTATAATTGTTTTTAAGTTAGAACTCTATTAGATAGAGTTATTAATCAATTATAATTCTATTATGACTTTTGGTCTTATTTGATTGACTTTTAATGTTTTGACTTTAGTCTTAATTGATTGACTTTTAATATCTTGACTTTAGTCTTGCTTAATTGACTTTAATTTTGACTTCAGTCTCACTTGATTGACTTTAATACCTTGACTTCAGTCTTGCTTGATTTACTTTTAATTTTTAGAGAACCCCCCTCTAAAATATCTTTAATTCTTTGGACCCCCAAATGGAGGGGTCCTTAAATAAATATCCCACGAACCCTCAACAATTTTGTCTGAGAATCCGATTAATCGATTTTTTAGGTTCAAAATTTTAAATTAATTTCATTAATGTTTTACTTTAATTATTTAATGTTTTATTTATTAATTTCGAATTTTTTTAATTATGAAAATTGTGAAATTACCGTTTTGCCCCCGGAGAGGACTTTTCACGTTTTAAGTCGGTTTTTAATGTTCTAGGATGTTTTAGAATCGGTTTTTCATAAGGAATTCAATGAGAATGTTGGTTTGTGTCATTTATGAAAATTTTTATGTGAAATGATTATGAACTTTATGAGGGGCATTTTCGTAATTTTGTCAGATTCTGTTAAAATTGGCGAAATGATTTATTTGGTTCCGATTTGTTATTTTATGTGTTTGAGAAAGTTTTCCTAAGCGTAATGTAGGCTCTAGGGTTATTTTGATGTTAGGGGTATTTTAGTAATTTGATCAATTTTTTAGTGATTTTTATCGTGAAGTTTCTTTTTGATCTACAAGATGATGATTTCTATGTTTCTAGGGTCGTATTTTCCTAGCGTAGCGTGATTTCTAATGTTTTGTCAGTTCGAGATACCTAATCCGGATTTCTGAAACAAATCTGGTAATAAAATAAAGCAACGGAATACACATCCATCATTGGGAATCATTGCAATCGGATTGACGAGTTGATTAATCAGGCGACTGCAAAAATGGGGTGTCTACAGATGCCCCTCTTTGGCAGAGGGTTGAAGCAAACTAGATAGCAAATCTATTTTGGTAGATAGTGTGATATCTGAATGCCAAAGCTAGTGACAGTTCATTTTGCAGCCTGATTTAGCAATTCGTCAGGGTGTTCGGATCCTTGAGGGTAAAGCTCTCCCCGAATCAAAAGATTGTCAGGTCCTTGAGCGCAAACTCTCACTGACAGTGTCAGATCCTTGAATTTTAGAGAATTCTCCCTGACTAAAAGAACAAATGTGCAAGTGTGTGCACTGTGTGAAACTGAGTAAAACTTGAGCATAAATTGAGCATAGTCTGAGCATAAACTGAGCATAATTTGAATAAAATTTCGAGAAAACCCTCGACGATAACTGAGCAAAATCCAAGATAACCCTTGGCGGCATCTGAGCAAAATCCAAAATAACCCTTGGCGGAAACTGAGCAAAATCCAAGATAACCCTTGGCGGCAACTGAGCATAATCCAAGATAACCCTTGGCGGAGACTGAGCAAAATCCAAGATAACCCTTGGCGGAGACTGAGCAAAATCCAAGATAACCCTTGGTGGAAACTGAGCAAAATCCAAGATAACCCTTGGCGGAGACTAAGCAAAATCCAAGATAACCCTTGGTGGCAACTGAGCAAAATCCAAAATAACCCTTGGCGGAAACTGAGCAAAATCCAAGTTAACCCTTGGTGGCAACTGAGCAAAATCCAAGATAACTGAGCAAAATCCAAGATAACCCTTGGCGGCAACTGAGCAAAATCCAAGATAACCCTTGGCGGAAACTGAGCAAAATCCAAGTTAACCCTTGGCGGCAACTGAGCAAAATCCAAGATAACCCTTGGCGGAGACTGAGCAAAATCCAAGATAACCCTTGGCGGAAACTGAACAAAATCCAAGATAACCCTTGGCGGCAATTGAGCAAAACTGGTAGAGGAATGAATGAATTTTGGGAAAGAATGAACGAATTTGGAGAAAACTGATTAGAATGAATCGGAGAATGAATAAATCTGTAAGATAATGAATCTGGAAGAGAAATGATCGATTCCAAGAATGATTGGATCTTAAAAGAATCTGGAGAATGAAAGAATGCCATATCTCCTATGTGAGATCAAAATGCTTTTGTTTGAACCTCAAGGATTTATCAAAAAGTTTTATGAATTAAAACCTGAGTTTTTATTTCTCTTGAACCTCAAAAGTTTTTCAAAAAAAACTGTTATCAAGAGGGTAACCTTAAATTTGGGATTCTCATTATCTTTTAGGATTAACATTGCTCAAAAACAAATCACCTCTAGTTTGACAATGAACATGGCCTTGAAAATAATTGAACACATCGTGCAAAAAAATGCCCCTAGTATAAAGGGAAAAAGTTACATTAAAAAAGAAAGAAAATACCCCTTGTATGAAGGTTTGAAATAATTGATTACCACAAGCGCAATAAAGACTCATCTTTCAATTTTGATTAATTTAATTGGAGATTTTGAGTCAGGCTCAAGAGTACAAAATTATTTCCTTTCGAGTTTCATCATAGAATTCACCCTTATCCCCCTTGGTTCACTTGGGGAAGTAAACATTTTCAGATCGATCGTGGACAAGATATTTGTGGCTTCTGAGTCTATGCCGGGTTTAAGCTAAGTATTGAACTTGATTATTCGGACTTCTGACGTTTCAGCTTGGACTACTCTTAGCTTAGGATTTTCTTCTGTTTTTCTTTATTGCTCTAATTTTTGCCTAGATCGCCTTTTCAGGTTTTCAATCTAGCGAGCTTGCTCTAGTTTTTGCCTAGATCGCCTTTTCAGGTTTTCGATCTAGCGAGCTCTCTTTTTTCTTTGCTCTGATTGTTGCCAAAGTTGTCCTTTCAGATTTTCAACCTTGCGAGCTTGCCTTAATTTTTGCCTAAGTTGCCCTTTTCGGGTTTTCAACTTAGCAGGCTTCATCATTTTTTTATCTTCTTTTTCTCCTCTGCACTTCTGGAGTTACTGTCTGATCATGCTTTGCCATCTTCCTTGACTTCTCGCACGGTACTTAGGAGGACTTTCATGGGTAGGCTTGGGACTGGGTATAAAAAGAAAGGGATTTTGAGGCTCAAAAACCCAAATGCCCCTTGTGTGGCATTTCCTTTTCAATTGTTTTCTTTTTCCTTAAATTTTTTTCCCCATTTTGGATTTCTTTTTCTTTTGAATTTTTTCATTTCTTATTACGTGGGGAAATAGATTTTTTTTATTGATGTGGTCGGGCCTGAAGTAACTTCTCAGGTTGCCTACGTACCCCAGAATTTTGGGATCAGACCAAAACGTAGTTCGAATTTTCCCTCCCCTAGGTTAGGTGATCAGGCTAAGAAATAAAAGGCACAATTTTTATTTTTTTTGAAAGGGCTGCAAAGGGCTGAGAAAGGAGATAATGAACTGGGTAGCAAGAAAATTGATTCGGCCAAAGATGGCCTCCTTAAATTTAGTACCATTTGATCCGGTCAAGGTTGGTTGACTCTGGTAGTTCACTTCCATCATGATCTTGAAGTTTGACGACTTTTCCAGACAGTATTTCCTTAATGAATGAATTTCTCCAATTGGGTTCAGACTTTCTCCTATAGTCGAGGAGGAGTGTTCAATTTTCTTTGAAGTCTGATAGTTAAATCTTTGACTTGTAAATGATGAGCTTTGACCTTCTTGTCAAATGCACAGGTGACTCTTCTTAGATAAGCTTGCAAATGGTACAGGGCTTTAACTCATTTTTTTCGATTAAGTTTGATTCTTCATACTGCTGACAAACCCAATCTGTTTCTAACAAATGATTTTCCAACAAGACCCTGAGAGACGGAATTTCCATTTCAACTAGCAAGACTGCTTCCATGCCATACACTAAGGAGTAGGGAGTAGCTCCACTAGAGGATCGAATTGAAGTTCGATATGTCCATAACGTGAATGATAATTTTTCTAACCAATCTCGATGTGATTGACACATTTTCCTGATGATAGTCTTGAGACTCTTACTAACTGCTTCAACCGTTTCATTGATCTGAGGACGGTAGGGGGATGATTTGTACTTCCGGATCTTCAACTTAAAACATAGAGTAATGATTTATGCTTTGAAGTACGACCCACTATTAAAGATCAGTTCAAAAGGTACCCCCATATCGACTGATAATATGTGATTTAAAACTCAAGATGTAGTAAGGATAGTGCTGATACATTTTATAACATCTTCTTTGATTCCATCGATATAGACGAGTATCTATTCCGTGTTGAACAACACCCAAGTTTGCACCTAACATATCCTCATAAGCCCATGCGAACAAATCTTTTGAAATTTCTGAGAAAATTTATTATCCCCTTGTGTTCCTCTAGAGATAAGAGGATTTCTATTTAAATCTCTTTAGGAATTTATTTCTGTTTCGAGGTCAATGACCTTTGCTTTCTTGAGCCCGACTCTTATCTTCTTGTCTTTGAAGCTAGATTATTAGTTAATTCGTTAATGCGCTCGAGATATTCAAAAATTTCTTTTCTACGATCAATTCAGAAGGGGCGACAGACACCTCTATAAACTCGACGAACTAACTTGACTCAATAAAAAAGAGTAGGCTCAATCTAAGGAAGACAGGACCTTGCTAGAAAAAAGGACTCGAGCTAACCCAAATGACCCATGAAAACTCAAGACTACCCAAAACGGGCTTGATGAGAACTGAGACATTACTTACAACCAGTAGGATTGAAGCACTATGATTTTCAAAGAACAATTGGATGATGTTGAGAAATTTTGAGGTCATTTCTGACTGTTGACTTGATATTGACGTTTACTCTAACTGATCGGATTTACAACCCTACCTAGACGATGGACGATTGAGCTTAGATACAATGATAACCCTTAAACCTCTTTGAAGATGAATTTAACCAATTTCAGTGTCACCCCCTTGATAACATTTTAAATAAACCCTGAGATTTTATTGAATTTTGTGCACCAATCCATTAAAAAGTTCATCCATTTAATGATTATTCAGAAGAAAAATAATTTTACTGCACTCTTGAAAAATATTGACAAATAATGTTTTCATTGAATAACAACTTCAAACATATTTCAATAATTTTTCATGCATATATATATCTTTTGTAAATCATTTTTCCTTCATTTTCTTTTCTTTTGGAAAATATTTTCTTCTGGAAAACATTTTTTCTTTGAAAAATAGTTTTTATTTGGAAAACATTTTCTCTTGGAAAATCTTGTTCTTATGGAAAACATTTTCTAGAAAATATTTTTTTCTTAGAAAACATTTTTTCTAGAGAATAACACTTTTTCTGGAAAACACTTCTTTTGGAAAACATTTTTCCTAGAAAATATTTTCTTTTTCTTCTTTGAAAATTCGATTTCCATTTTGATTTAAATGGCCTAGTCCATCATGATTGTTGGATCGGGATGGACTGGGTCATTATTGTAAAAGAATGGATTTTTTTATTGGATCGGTGCACCCATTTTACTTTTCAAAAGCAACATTTTTATCCTTGATATCAATTATGCACTCGGATCTCATCATTCACATCACTTACATACATTCATCAATCAACGGACTCCATTCAATAAACAACCCGGGAACACCCACGATAAGTTCGAGTCGTGACCTACTGGGAAGGTTTCTAGACTCTAAGCTTACTACGTGCAATGCATTTTCATCTAGCCACCCTTGCCCAAGCACACCTATATACCTTTCGATACGTTGTGACTTGGTTTGATATACCGTATAGGTGATAATCTAAAACCTTAATTCACTTCTCTGAAGTCAAAAACAGCCAGTTTGATCTCCAGTTGAGAGGTGGCGCACAATGCTGAGCAAGGGCCCACTTAAATACCCCTCGTCTAGAATAGACGTAGTCTATCCCCCTCGTACAGTAGGGTACAGCGGGGCAAGATCTTGCTTAGGCACCGGTTTTGACCAAGAAGTGCAATTGATATACTTAGATTACCTTTTATACCTACAGGTACGAGTCAAGAGTTGTAGCTTTCATAAATGGTTTGGCATCCCACGAGGGTACCGACCACATACTAGTACTACGTTGGCAATCGGGACATGTGACTGTGTGGCTTACAATAGGACAAAGGCTCAGGTTGCCCCAGCCTGAGTGCATCAATATATCTCTCAGAATCACCTGATCAGACGGTATTAATGCCCCCAGTTTGATATACCCTAAGGTACGTGACTGGAGTTGTGGGTTTCATGAATGATGTCGCATCTCCGAAGAGACCGGGCCACGCACTAATGCCACGTTGGCTAAATAGGACGTGTAAGTGCTCAAAACAGTAAACGTGCATGTGGTGTGTGCAAAACTGGGTGGGGTGTGCCCGGGGCCTTTTTCAAACACGTGAGCCCATGGGCCAGATTATACTATCATAGCATGGATTTCATAGAAATATTAATCAAGATAATGCGAAAATAAAATCACATCGATATTAAGATCAAAGCAATAAAATCACATATATCGATCATGGCATGTTAAATACACAATCAATGGGGATACATGGTGACTAATAATCATAAACAAACACCCAATTTTTAATCCAAACCACAAAGATTTTTATTTTTTTTTTTTAAAAAGAAGAAAACTATTACTAATTATTAAAGAAGCCTAAAAAAATATCCATTAAAAAACTCTATTGCCACACCAATTTATATGTTTGCAATAAAAAATAGAAGCTTGATGGAATGTGCTAGGTAAAAATTGGTATGTCAATAGAAGTTCATGAAAAAATCAACCACATAGTTGGGTTAGTTTTGTAGTCCAAATAACCTTTAATGTTATCTAAAGCACAAACAAATTTCAAAGAGATCCCCCAAAATTTTCAAGCCCTCCTACCATTCTTCAAGAGAAATCGACTCAACCAATTCAAATTCCAAACGTAGCACTAGTTCACGAGTCCGCAATCAAAATTCATTGATTTAAAATCTTTTAAACCTCAATGATTTGACCCAACCTTTCCTTTATGGTTGATTTTTGAAATTCACCCCAAATTTTTTATTTAATAAAAAAAAGGAAAGAACATTGGAATCAAATTCAATTAAACCGATATTGAAGGTAATGTGTAAGCAATAGATAAGTGGAAATAAAAAACTAGACTTGCGACAACGAGAAGTAAACCCAAGAATATAATCTCAATATCATACCCAACAAGGAAGCAATTGTCAACAATCAATGAGCATTCTATTAAAAAAAAAAATTTTAAGGTCCCTCTCTAAAGTTCAGAATGACATCCTCATTCACAGACTCGGCGAGTTTTGCAACTTTCTCGTCGTCAAGACCATGAGAAGTCATTATCTTGTGGCCTATTGATTCTCAGACCAAATGTTGAGAAGTATATGGGTTTTGGTTATTTCCCACCAAACCATTTCTCAATAAGGTAACGATAATTCCAAGGCAATTTTGATTCCTCGAAAAAATCAGCCGATGAAGTACAACTAAAAATTTGATTCATCCTAGCAAGTTTGCAGATCACCGAGATTCGGCCTTCATAGAAGAGATCCTCTTCTTATCAGTTTGAGTTACAAAACCAGAGAAGCCAGACCCCACGAGAATAGAAAAGCAAAGTCTTTAACTCTAATTAAAATAGGAGAAGATGATGGTGAAGATAATCGAACCGAGTTTCTTCTCCAAAATAACAAGAGATAAACAATTGCTTTATGTGAAACACCCCAAAGCTTTCGACTCCAAGACCAATCTGTTTTGATCTCAAACCCATCGAAACCTTTTGCAACCCCTGTTTTACCAACCAAAGTCGCATGCAAAGATAGAGGTAAAAGAAGAAGATAGACAGTACAAGAAATCCAAAGCTACTTCTAAGCTTCACCACCAAAAGTCAGATCAAAACCAGCTGACATAAATCCTTATCTTTTTCTTTTCGTCGTTAACACTCTAGATCAACCTTTCTACTGACGAACGAGCTCGACTACTACAACCGAAACCTTGCAAAACCCAAGGCGCAGTAATAAATCGTGGCTGCAATCAGAGATTTCGGAAAAACCAATGTTTCATGCTGGGGTGAGGGATTTACCTTCTTCTCATTATCGAAACAAGACCAAACACATATATATATATTTTTAAAACTTTAGAACGATTGCCATTGCCGCTCTGTTAGAGCTCAAAACTGAAAAAAACTTTAGAACGAATACCATTACCGCTCTGTTAGAGCTCAAAACTGACACAGAGCACTCCTGGAACCCACGGTTTCGTTCAATCTCGATTATCGATTACAAGATTTCCCACCTTCGATCGAAACACAGCAAGGTTCGGATTCGAAACCCACAATTAGATTTTCACTAAGAGATCGAAACAAACCTTTTAATCTCTTAACCTTCCACTCGAAATCAAAAGTCGATCAGATTTAGGGGTGTAAATCGATCGGCTGAGAGACTTCTCAAATCTCTGTTAGAGATAGAACCATTTGGGAGAAAAGAGATAAATAAAGAAAACCTTATTTAAAAACAAAAGGATTTAATAATAAAACACCGGTTTTCACTTTGGACACACACCACCCATTGGTTAATGACGAAGAGTGCCCCTAAGTCCTAACAGAACCTTTTAAAAAAAAAGCCCCCTTTCTTTTTTTTTTCATTATTTTATTTTTCTTTCTTTTCTTCTTGCTGTCAATGGACAGCACTGCTTGCCAAAAAAAATAAAAAAAAATCAAACAATAAATCAAGCACATACTAAAAATTCTTTTTTGTTTTTTTTAAAAAAACAAATCTAGCCATGCATCTAAAAAAATTTATTGTCCAATTGTCAATATTCCATGCTCAAAAAATCATCCATATTGAAATATCGCATTATTTAGGGTCATTTCGAATGGCCCTTAATTATAACAAAAAAATAGGTAGAATCAAATAATTAATGGTGTATCAACAAGAATAAAAAAGATAAACAAACAATAAAAGAAAATTAACTAAAAATTAAATAAAATAAACTAAAACAAACAACTAGGTCATTGGCAATGTTCCCATACTTGGGGTTTTCAAGTCTAATCCTCGAAGGTCCCCAGTGGAGTCGCCACTGAAAGCGCCCTTGATCCGCGGGGTACGCGGATCCGCTTTTGACCCTTGAGGTTTGGGAGTCGCCACCTAGTTATTACGGTCTAGGAACCGATCAATGACTCTAAACGGATAAAAACTAATCTAAAATCAAAAAAACTGAATTTGGGGATCATGTTACGGGATTGGAAGGTGTTAGGCACCAACCCCGCCCGGCCAAAGTCGGTCTCTACTAAATTCCCAAGTAAATTACATTGCTAAAAGCTAGATAAAAATGAATAAAAATAAAAATTTACCTTTCCGATAGCAAGGACTTTGTTCCCTCAGATCTGACAAAAAGAGCTCCTTGTACCGTGCTCCCTTACTTCGTTCTGTCTCTGGATTTGACTTCGGATCTCCTAGACCGAGGTATCTCCTTGCTTTTGGATCTGAACTCTTCAAGTTTTTTGCGGATTTGGGGGTGTTTTTGGAAGGTTTTTAGGCGTTTCTTATGCTAAAATCGAAGAGGGGATGTTAGGTAAGGAGTTGGGGCTCCAAAACTAGGGTTTATGGGGGGCTAGGGGAGCTTCTAGACCTACTTCTCTTAGGGTTTATGATTTGATACGAAAATAGGGTGTGAGCACCTCTATTTATAGATGTTTTAGGGGTTGATTTGGATAGAGTTAGTATTTAATTAGAGATCTTTTAATTAGAGTTGTGTTTTAGTTTGACTTGTTTTAGGTAGAATTGTGTTTTAATTATAATTGTTTTAGGTATAATTGTTTTTAAGTTAGAACTCTATTAGATAGAGTTATTAATCAATTATAATTCTATTATGACTTTTGGTCTTATTTGATTGACTTTTAATGTTTTGACTTTAGTCTTAATTGATTGACTTTTAATATCTTAACTTTAGTCTTGCTTAATTGACTTTAATTTTGACTTCAGTCTCACTTGATTGACTTTAATACCTTGACTTCAGTCTTACTTGATTTACTTTTAATTTTTAGAGAACTCCCTCTAAAATATCTTTAATTCTTTGGATCCCCAAATGGAGGGATCCTTAAATAAATATCCCACGAACCCTCAACAATTTTGTCTGAGAATCCGATTAATCGATTTTTTAGGTTCAAAATTTTAAATTAATTTCATTAATGTTTCACTTTAATTATTTAATGTTTTATTTATTAATTTCGAATTTTTTTAATTATGAAAATTGTGAAATTACCGTTTTGCCCCCGGAGAGGACTTTTCACGTTTTAAGTCGGTTTTTAATGTTCTAGGATGTTTTAGAATCGGTTTTTCATAAGGAATTCAATGAGAATGTTGGTTTGTGTCATTTATGAAAATTTTTATGTGAAATGATTATGAACTTTATGAGGGGTATTTTCGTAATTTTGTCAGATTCTGTTAAAATTGGCGAAATGATTTATTTGGTTCCGATTTGTTATTTTATGTGTTTGAGAAAGTTTTCCTAAGCGTAATGTAGGCTCTAGGGTTATTTTGATGTTAGGGGTATTTTAGTAATTTGATCAATTTTTTAGTGATTTTTATCGTGAAGTTTTTTTTTTATCTATAAGATGATGATTTCTATGTTTCTGGGGTCGTATTTTCCTAGCGTAGCGTGGTTTCTAATGTTTTGTCAGGTCGAGATACCTCATCCGGATTTCTGAAAGAAATCTGGTAATAAAATAAAGCAACGGAATACACATCCATCATTGGGAATCATTGCAATCGGATTGACGAGTTTATTAATCAGGCGAGTGCAAAAATGGGGTGTCTACATCATCATATCGATTTGTCTATTTTTTTAAAACAAAATTATATTTGGTTTTCCTTAATTTTCTATATTATTTTTTCTATTTTTCAAACACAAGTTAATGTTTCAAAATCACGCCTATGGTCATATATTGGTAACTATCTTAGGATGGGTGGGACAAGGCGCTTAACACCTTCGTTGTCTCTCAACCGAATCTCCTTAGCATAGATCTCTAAATAGACCATTCCTTCATCTTTTGGATATATGGGATACTACAAGCCAAAAACCAGATTTCAAAAACATATTTTCCTATAGTGTACATTCACACTTTAATTGAATGGTGGCAACTCCTAAACCCGTGAAGATGAACTCAAACCTTCCCCAAAGGTTTCGAAGCCAACGTATCTATAACGTGATGACTTGATTGGAGATAGCTGATGGTTCAAAGTAGATTTCTAATGACCGTAGGTGAAGATTGGAAATATTAACTTGCTGTTTGTATTAGTTTTGAGGCTAACTTAGTTTTATTTATTTTATTTTTTGTAATAGCGTGGGTCTGAGTTATTTTTTTACTTTGGAAGTGATTTACTTGTAAAGTTTACACACCTCTATTTCAAAATGCACTTGTGCACATCTCGATCATAGCCAATGCACAAACCACCTGTCCTATAAAAAAATTTCTAGCCTTGGATCCAAGTAATCTTACTTCTTGAGGTCGCTCACCTTAAGACACGGAGACGAAAATATCCAACTCAATTACCAACCTATGAAACACTTGCTTCGATTTGTCTAGAGGTTTGAAGATCTGAGAACCTTCAACCTACTTATCGCCAATCATGCATAGCCTTCGATTAGAGGTTTAGGGAATGTTTTGAAAAATAAATCCCAACGGATTGTATGCCAACTGCTTAAAGCTTTGTAAGTCCAAGTCAACCCACGAAGGTCAAGTTGAAATGTTTTATTTCGATGGTTTGTGTAATAGAACATGGTATCCCACGTTTGATAAGGGGGAGATTTTCTCTTTTTACATTTTTTTAAGCCTTACGTGACATTTTCGAATGATCTTGACTCACCAAAGTCAGTTTCTAACTTGAAAAGGGCAAAAACCCATTAAAACTAATTGAAATCTAATGTTAAGAAGAAAAAGATAATTTTTTTTTTTTTTGCAAAAAATAGTTATGGTCCATAGGTTTTAGCCTGGCCATTCTTTGTTGATGGCCATGACAATTTTGTTCTGGCCATTCCTTATTGATGGCCAAGGCAAACATTTTGCCTGGCCGTTCCTTACTAATAGCCAGCGAAAACATTTGTTCTGGCCATTCCTTATTGATGGCTAGGGCAAACCATTTGCCTAGCCATTCCTTACTAATGGCCGGGCAAAAAATTTATTCTGGCCATTCTTTAGCTTCAACCAAATAGTTTTTTTTAGCTTGGATGGGCCTCACCTACGACCAAAGGCATTTTTTGGTGCTTTCTTTCTTCACTTTTGGCCCAAACAATTGCGTGGTCCAATTTGAATAATGGCCATGGATCGAAATGAAATCTTGACTTTTCCCACCCCTTTGACTTCTTGCTGTGAGTTTAAATCCAAGACTAGTGTGCCTTCACATTCCAACTTAGAGTTAAGCCAAGGGTTTGTTAGCGTCAAGAGTAGCGTTGTTCTTAAATTCAAACCCGAGGTCCATCGAAGTCTTTCGAATTTTTTCAAGTATAAGATTAAGAGCCAATGCCGCCACTTCTATCACCATAGGTTTTCCTATGTATTCTAGTGGTTAATCCTTACTTGTATAAACCAAGTGATTAAAAAAAAACAAACAAAAATTCCAAAAAGAAAGTTAAGAATCATTTTCTTATCTCGATCATACCAACTTCTAGGATTCGTGAAATGCTTTACAAATTAGACTTAAGGTATCATTTCTTTATACTTAGGTGTATCCATAGGTCTAGAGGTGCTCATCCTTTCAAATTCAACTCAAATCCCTAAGTCTAAGTTGCGAGTTACCCTAGATTACGTTCAACCCAAAGGAGGCGAAAAGCTTTTCACCTCAATTCCTAGGATAAACCTTCATTCTCTTTTCCGTAGAACTTTAAGATTCTTAAAAAGAATAATGCCATCAATCTTCATCCATTTTAGGTATATTAGAATCCCTTATGATCAACCCACTTGTGGGTCACCTCAATTATTCTTCACCTACAAGGACCAAACAATGCTATCAATCTTCATCTATTTTAGGTTTGTTAGAACCTCTCATAGTCGACTCCATATATAGGTTACCCTAATTATTCCTCACCGGCAAGGGCCGGGCAAAGCTATCAATCTTCTTCTATTTTAGGTTTGTTAGAACCTCGATTGATCCCACATATGGGTCACCCCAATTATTCTTCACTAGCAAGGGTCGGGCAATGCTATCAATCTTCATCTATTTTAGGTTTATTAAAATCTCTCATGATTGACCCCACATGTGGGTCACCCCAATTATTCCTTATCGGCAAGGGCCGGACAATGTTATCAATCTTCATCTATTTTAGGTTTGTTAGAACCTCTCATGAACAACCCCATTTGTAGGTCATTTCCTTAATCATCACCGGCAAGGGCAGTGTAATCTAATAAAAAATTTATGGGTTCAAATTTCATACATCCGAAATACCCATTTCTAAGGTTCAAGGGTGAAGCGGCCCTATACAACGAACCCATTTCAAGACCTTTCAGGTTCAAATCTCATACATCCGAGATACCTATTTCCAACGTTCAAGAGCTAAGTGACCTTATAAAACGAATCTTTTTTAAGGTCTTCTGGGTTTTGCCTCGTACACTCGACGCGTCCAACTCAAAGGTTCGGGCATAGCACCCATACAAGGGACTTTTTCTTTTATGTCTCCTATATTTGAGGCATTTTCATAGATCAAGTTTCTTAAAGACCTTTGGGACCTCTTAAAGGTCAACTTAGTCATATTTCCATAGAGTGGGTCTCTTAAAGACTCTTGGATCTCTTAAAAGTTACCCTAGCTGCTTTTCCCATCATAGAACTGGTGTCTTAAAGACATTCAGACCTCTTAAAGGTCACTTTAGATCGTAGATAGGATTTCTTAAAGACCTTTGGACCTTTTAAAAGTCAACTTGGCATTCTTCTTATTCGTAGTTCGAGTCTCTCAAAGACCGTTAAACCTCTTAAAGGTCACCTTAGATCGTAGTTCAAATCTCTTAAAAATCTCTAGACCTCTTAAAGGTCATTCTAGATCGAGCTTTAATGTTAGAAGGTCTGGATAGGGAACTGTTTTCATTGTTATAGCTCAAATTTGCAATCTCGCATTTCTTTTCTTATTTTGGGTCTCTCAAAGACCTTTGGACCTCTTAAAAGTCAAATTAGCTACATTTCCTTTTTATAGTTCGGGTCTCTCAAAGACCTTTAGACCTCTTAAAGGTCACCTTAGCATTCATTTCATTCTTTTCCAATTCTTTCATCACTTAAGGGTCCTTAATATAACATTTTAGATTCGTCTAAGATAATTTCTCTACATTCCTTTAGCTGCAAAATAAAAATAGAAAAATAATAAGGGGTTACAACTAGGATCATTCCTTTTTCTAAAGTTTTTAGGGTTTTTTTTTATCTTACCATGGGAAGGCTTATTATCAATCTAAAACCAAAAATAAATAAAATAATGATAAAGTCATGATTTTCCTAGAACTAAAACCAGATCTTTTGTCTTTTTCTAAATCAAGGTACCTACAGTTCAAAGTGATCTTCTATATTGAGGGTACAAACATTGGGTGTATAAAGAGTAGGGGGTTTGAGAAGAGGGGTTACAACACACTTTCGATATTACTTTAGATCCAAGACTATTACCATGGAGCAAACAAATAGAACTGAGCCTCCAATTACTTAAAACCCATTTGTTGCAAACAATCTAATTAGCAATCGTCCGGTTTGCGAGGAATCATTTAAGAAACTGAATAATCAGGTAGCATCAATTGGAAACATGTTATTAGCACTACTGTAGGAACCAGGGGTTACTCAAGCTATTTAGAATCCTGCTAATAGTTCGGGATAGTCCAGTCAGCAAACACCCATAGTAGCCAATCCGACAGTGGTACCCCCTCCAATGGCACCAATCCATGACCCTATGTCAGCTCAGGCTCAGCCCACACCAATGCCGGCATCAACTCAAGCCACGAATATCCCTCCCATTATCTTTACTCAATGGCCGATTCCTCAGCATGCGGAGATGGCACAGAGGGAGAGTCAACCTGGGTTAGAATGCCTGAGAGGAACTATGTTGAGGATAAACTATCAAGTCGCATGGATGTGATCATGGAAGAATTGAACCGACCGAAAGGGGGAAAGTCATAAGATTGCTTTGGATCTGATGATTTGTGTTTCTATCCGGACTTTGTACCACCAACATACTTCAATTGTCTAGAGTTTGATAAATACAGTGGCATCAGATGCCCACTCACCCATCTGAAATTGTACAGCGGTGCTATATGGCAGTTCAAAAGAAATGACAAGCTTCTAGTGCAAAAGTTCCAGAGAAGTTTAACTGGGATAGCACAAAAATGGTTCACTCAATTGGACCATAGTAAAATCTGATGTTGGAGAGACTGGGCCACCATTTTCATAGGTAATTACAGATTTAATATAGATGTGGCATTGGACAGGCATGGTATAGCCAAGATGATGAAGAAGCCCAAAAATACCATCAAAGAGTACGCTCAATGATAGAGGGAGTCCGCATCATAGGTGAAGCCTCCATGACAGAAATTAAGATGAATACAATGTTCATCTAAGCATTAGGACAATACTACTATACCTATCTCATAAGGCACACCGCGTCCAATTTTTCTTCACTGGTTCAGATTGCTTATAAGATTGAAGATGGTTTGAAGTCAGGGATGATTATAATTTGGATAGCTCCACAACAAGGTGCTTCGTCTAGTAGAACCGTATAAATGAAATCGGTAGTTGTAACAAAGAAAAAGGATGAAGGGCAGGATAACTACGTGCAACTAGATCAAGCACCAGTTCATTTCCCAATCACAGCACCGAAAGCTACCATGACGTTTCAAACACCACCAAACCATCAATATCAATCACAACAACCCCAAGCAAGGCCATATAACAATCAGCAACAATTTTAGTTCCAAGCACAACCGCAACAGCAACAACAATACCATCAGCCATACAATACCAATCAATACAACAACAACCTGCAACAAAGAAGAAGAGAGTTCACTCAGCTGTCGATGAAATTATTTAAACTTTTGCCTACCCTCGTCAAGGGAGGTTATGTTACACATAGACAGTCGCATCCAGAAGCTGAGAATATATTTGGGTATGACCCTACCACCAGCTGTGAGTTGCACATGGGAACCTCCGGTGACCCCACAAACCGGTGCTGGCAATTAAAGAATGTTGTTCAGACTTTGATATATAGAAAGCTCATAGTTTTGGATCCCTCACAAACACAACAGAATATCAATCAAAACCCACTTCTAGCTCATAATGGGAATGATGTAAGACCGAAAAATGCAGTAAACACAATATCTGAAAAGGAGTTAAACTTCGATCCTTCACAGTTGATCATTCTTTTGGGATCAGACATCTGAGTTTTCCTCAAGCCCAACACCTCCCACACCTCAGTCAACATCATTTACTCTCAAAGTCAAAATAACATTCCCATTTACATCACCACCCAATTTAGAGGTCTCGTTCTAAACCCCCTACCATATTCTCGAAGCCTGCCACCCCTCATTATGTCCTCAAATCCCATCATCTCATCCAATATCATACCTTTCCCATTACTTTCCAATCCACCATCATTCATACTTACACACCTACTCTATCACTACCAACAACACAACCATCACCATTTATCCTTCAAATGGAACAAGAGCTTCCCCAACTCACTTTCAAAACCCCCAAATCCTTCCCTTATGTATCTAACAAGGCCATGCCTTGAAGTTACAAAATCGATTTGGTATTCTTGAAAGGAGGACGGAAAGTTGAGGAAACAAAAAGGGTTGAGAAGAAAAACAAACCCAAGGATGTAAACCTTATTACCAAGACTGGCAGAGTAGTGAAAACAATTGAAAAAGGGATTGCATAGAGAATAAAAGACAAAGAAAAAAGTTTAAAAAAGAGAAGGGGAAGCAGGTAGTGATATAGGTGGGGTAGAGCAACAAAGAGGTACAGAATGAACATGCTTAGGGAATAGAACAAGTAGTTGACAAAGAATTTGTAGTTGAGACAAAGCAAATGAAAAAGGCAAGATAAACCGTTGAAGTTAAAGTTATAGTTAATCGAGGGTAGGCAACAGTCAATGAAGAAATAGTAGTAGATGAAATAGAAAGGGTAATGGAAACAGAAGTAATAGAACCAGTAGCAAGTAAAAACGACGTGGGAAAAAGAAATACAATCATCAGAGAGGAGCAAAGTAAATAGACAGAGAAGGAAAAGAAAATAACAGACAAGGAAGTAGCAGATTTCGTTAAGTTAATTAAGAAAAGTGAATACATCCTTGTAGAACCATTAAACAAAACACCAGCCCAAGTATTGGTACTAAGGTAGCTACAAAGCTTAGAGAGGCGATATTCAAGGTTCTTAGTGAGTCACACGTGACAGAAACCACTTCACCTTAGTAATTGGGTAGGATGGTGGAAATGATCACCGAATGTCATCACATTTACAAAGGATGAGTTCACTCCATAAGGTTATGGTCACATAGAACCATTACATGTCGCAGTAATATGCAAAGTTATGATCGTTGCTCGCATGTTGCCTGATAACATATCTGCATTGAATATCTTTCCTTACACTACTTTGAAGAAAATAGGTGTGGACCGGTCTCTCTTAAGACCTAATGTTAGGCAAATCTGAACTATTGATAGCTCAAAGAGATAATCAATGGGTAAAATTGATTTATGGTCACAATTGGACCTTACACGTTCCAAATCACTTTCAAAGTAATAAGCATGTCAAGTATCTTCAATTTTCTTCTTGGTAGGCTATGGATCAATTCAGCCACGGTAGTGCCATCCTCTCTTCATCAGAGGGTGAAGTTCATTATCAATCAAGAGTTGGTTTTAGTAAAATTAAAATGTTTATTACCAACGGATAGATCCTCAGATGTGCCATACACAGTTATTGAGGGGTCGAGTAAATAGCTCATGCATCACTCCTTCCAATTCGAGCCAGTTAATCACATTCTGAAAGGAACAGATATTAAGAGGGCAAGTTTATCGCCAATTGTGATGATGATAAAAAAAGGTGATGAAGCAGTCCAAATTTCATCTAAGAAAGGGGTTAAGAAAGATAAATCAAGGAAGATCTAAAACTATTTCGACTAAGAAAGCCATGCCATGGTTCCACCTCGGTTACAAGCCTACTTGGAAGGACATGCAAATGATGGAAGCAAAAAAAAGGAAGCTAAAGCTAGTAAGAATGGAGCATCGAGAACCCTTGATCTAGGATCTCAAGAAGGTTCCTCATATCAGGGAAACTTTTCCTGTGTCGGCTTATACGATGATCAGTGATAACAATATAACAGATGGCCAACAAGTGCTACTACCACAACAAGGTTAGAAAGAGCTAGAAGTACTCCCCGAACATGTGTTGTCCTTTGAGGACGACATTAGGAACTTATTCAAGGAGGACATCTGACAAAGAGAGTCCTTGAAAACGGATGACGCCCAGAGTGGCAATTTTTTTACTTCGTACCTAATGATGACTAGGATTCTGTTGTAACCCTACCTCTGGGAGAGGTATTACTATCAGATGACCATTACAGCTCCATGATGGGTATCACGATTGAGTCGGGGAAGGCTCTCTCCTCCTTAGTAGTCTACCCTACGAAAGAAGCAAATGTTCTTCGCAACTGGGACATCGTTCTGATTACCTTTGTGGCCGCTATGTCGTCAAAAAAATGTTGTTAGTTTCTTGCTTTTCCCCTGAGGATCCTAATGGACCTTCATCCTTGAAGGGTATTTTTCTAGAAGGTCTACTTTTATTAATAAAATCTCAAAAAAAAAAATAGAAAATCAAAAGCTTGCAAAGTTGTCCGAGCCAGGAAATACGAGATTTAATAATAACAGCCTCGAACCCAACTTCAATCTCATGAAGATTGAAGAAGAGTTTAGTGCACAAGAGGTCGACGAGCCAAAAGAACTGGAAAAGCTTGTAGAATGCCATTAGGAAATATGTCACGCAAATGTTGAGGAAAAAGATTCAGTAAACCTTAGATTTGAAGCTGACTTAAAAATAATCAAAATTGGATCCCTTCTAACCACAACCCAGAAGACAGAAATGATTGAATTCCTTCAACAGTACCAATATATGTTCGCATGGTCCTACAGGATATACCGGGATTCGACACTAACTTGTAGTACACCGTCTACCCATTCTTCCCAATGCAAAGTCGATCAAATAGAAGCTTAGAAGGTTAAAACCAGAATGGACTCTAAAAGTCAAAGACAAGGTTACGAAAAAAATTCAAACAAGGTTTTTAGTAGTATCAACTTATCTAGAATGGCTTACAAACATAGTATTAGTGCCCAAAAAAATATGCAAAAGTAAGGATGTGTATAGATTACAAAGACTTGAACAAAGCTAGTTTGAAAGACAATTTTCCAATTCCACACAACGACTCGCTCATCGATAACATGGCAGGACATGACATGTTCTTATTTATAGATGGATTTTCTGGTCATAATCAAATCAAGATGGTAGAAGAAGACCAGGAGAAAATCATACTTATTACACCTTAGGATACTTTTCATTATATGGTTATGCCTTTCGGTTTTAAAAATGCTGGGGCAATCTATCAGCGAGCCATGACCGCTCTCTTTCAAAATATGATTCACAAAGAGATAGAGGTCTATGCGGATGATATGATTGTTAAGTCTGATTTAAAAGAAAATCACCTTGTAAACCTACACAAAATATTCGATTATCTGAGGAAGTTTAGTTTGAGGCTTAATCCTTCAAAGTGTGCATTCAAGGCAACTTCGAAAAAGTTACTAGGTTTCATCATAAGTCGAAGAGGTATCGAAGTAGATCTAGTTAAAGCAAAAGTAATTATCGAAATGCCAGCACCAACAAAAGAATTAGAAATACAAGGTTTCTTGGGAAGATTCAGTACATCAGCAGGTTTATCGCACAACTCACGTAAACCTGTGAACCTGTTTTCAAACTTTTAAAGAAGAATGAATCTTCATAATGGAATAACAACTATCAAGAATCATTTGACAAAATCAAGAAATATTGGTTGAATCCTCTAGTCTTAATTCCCTTACCTAATGGAGATCTCTATTAATGTATCTGTCAGTACTTAAGACATCCATGGGATGTGTATTTGTGTATTGGGGCAGCATAACGAGACGGATTGTAAGGAAAGTGCAATATACTACCTCAACAAAAAGTTTATAGACTATGAGGCAAAGTATTCTCTGCTTAAGAAGACACGTTGCGCCCTAGTTTGGGAATCTCAAAGACTGCGTCACTATTTGTTAAGCTACAAAGTACAGCTTATTACTAGGATGGATTCGTTGAAATATTTATTTGAGAAACCTACACTTACTAGTCACACCGCTAAATGGAAACTATTACTATCAGAATTTGATATCGAATATGTCACGTAGAAAGTAATCAAGGGGCAGGCTATCATAAATCATCTAGTAGAACACCCTTTTTCTGATTACGAACCGTTAAAAATCAACTTTCCAGACGAAACCTTTCTCTTTACAAAAGTTGAAAAAGATGAAGACGGAACAGGTTGGAAACTGTACTTCGATGGTGCAGTCAATTAGAAGGGTAATTGGATTGGGGCTATTTTAGTGAAGCCCGATGGATCGCATGTGCCCATAGCAGTTAGGCTACGTTTCCAGTGCACAAACAATCAAGTAGAATATGAAGCATGCATAGTAGGTCTCAAGGCAGTAATAAAGATGGAAGTCAACGAGATCGATGTATTTGAAGACTCCAGTCTAGTGGTCAACAAACTACCGGGGAATGATAGACACGAGAATAAAGATTGGTACCGTACCATGAGTATATTGAAGAACTAAGTACTAATTTCACTCGAATCACTTTCAATAACAAGTCAAGGGTCAAAAACCAATTTGTAGACGTATTTGCAACATTGGCATCCATGATCAGAGTAATTGGAAAAACAACTATTGATCCTTTGTAGATGGGGATTCAAGGTAAGCCAACTTACTGTTTACCAATTGAGATAGAGGATGCAGAAATCGAAATTCCATGATTCTTCGACATTAAAACTTATTTAAAAGGTAAAACCTACCCTTCAAAAGCTACATAAGTCAAAAAGAAAACAATTCAACGATTAACAGGACAATTCTTTTAAGCAATGAGACACTGTACAAGCGATCACACCATATGGTTGTCCTTCGGTGTATAGCAGAAGTTGAAGCTAAACGTCTCATAGAAGTCGTCCACGGAGTGGTCTGTGGTCACCACATGAATGGACACATGTTGGCAAGGAAAATAATGAGGATAGACTGCTACTAGTCCACAATGGAGAGTGACTGTTTTCAGCACATCAAGAAATGTCATCTATGTCAGATATATGCCAATAAGATCAATGCACCACCAAATGAACTTCATAATATGACATCACCATGGCCTTTCTCACTCTGGGGTATGGACATCATCGGTCTGTCAATCCTAAAGCGTCGAATGGTCATAGATTTATCTTGGTTGCTATCGACTACTTTACTAAGTGGTTGAAAGTCATGAAATTAGAGAAATTAAAGGAGCATCACTAATACCGTAGTTGAAAATGGAATTAAGGATGATTCTTCCGGTGGTTTTACAATCGTCGCTAATATAGACCAATCAAGAGCATTTTATGTTATGTTTTAGCAATGTTTGTGCCACTAAAACGCTATAAGATGATAGTTAATCATTGCATTTTAACAACATTTAATCATGATAACAAGGGCAGTAAAAAACCACCCCTAATATATTAATGTTACCAGCAATGAGCAAAAGTACTGCTAATATTATTTAAAAAAATAATAATATATGTTAATTTGGAGTGGCGATCAAAGAAAACAACTTTAACAATTATTAGAGAAAATAATTTTTAAGGCGATTTAATGACCGCCACTAAAATAATAAAACAATCAAATTAACTCATCAAGTGCTATGTTCAGTCAAAGGGATTTTTTAAAAATAGAAAATCTTGTGTAGCACAACAAAATAAATAATTAAAAACAAAAAATTCAAACCAATTCAAGGTTTTAGCAATATAGATTATAGAAAGAATTCTGCAAATTTGTTTCTATGAAGGTAAGAAAATCAAAATCGAAGACTTTGAACAGAAAAGTAAATAAGTAAATATGACTTTCATATTCAAAGGAAAGGAGGATGATTTTCTAAAGATAAGTTTGTCCTTGTTCATAATTAGTAATGTTAGTCAATATTTTGAAATTCTGATTATGATAGATTTAATTTTTTTTTCTTTAGTTTCTTAATCAGTCCAAGTACAGCATGTCATTGTCAATATCTCTCACTTCAAGTTTGAATGCGAAGACTTCTCTGATGGTTAGAAACTGTTCAACTAAGGCAGGTGAATCAATAAATATATTATAAAATATTATTAAATACTTAAATTATTCTTTTTTGACTTTAATTTAACAATAATTAACATATTTTGAGTTTTCAAACTTTATGAAGTTTGGCGTTGTCAGGTGGACAATCTGTTTTACACCTTATAAAACTTCCACGAAATCATGAAAAGGTTAACCGAAATGGAAAAGAAAAATCATGCTCTGGAGTATGGCCCCACCCTCACTTAGGTATGTTGGTAGTTTGTTGTTGACCGACCACATCCTTCGTAGGTCTTTTATCACCTCCCTACGTTGAGGTAACGTCTTCAAGTATCTTAGAAGTACTGTTTTGATTTTTTTAAAGGAAAAAAGAAAATTGACTTGTAGGTGACTCTCCAAACGAACATGTGTTACAAGTCGTGCTGGAGGAACATAGAAATGCTTGGAAAGCATTTATGGTTCTGACACATATTTACATTAGAAATGTCTCCTATTCGGTACATTACTTCAGTATTATCCAAAATTAAATTTAAATTAATGTAAAATTAATTATTTTATAATTAATTTAAATAATTATAATTATTTAAAAAAAAATATCTCACATTATATTATTGAATGATATAAGGATATGTGTGTATTTTTTAGTTGTTATGGGAGTAGCATGTTTTTGGATTGTAATAGATCAGGTAAAACCCAAAATCTGATCCATTCTGATTCAATAACTTTGGGTTTAGATTTTAAAGATTCAATATGATATTTTTGGGATCAAATCTGGATCAATCATGTCCCGATATAATAAGGACCAAATTCGTTAAAATGCAAAACACTATATAAATTATATTTTATATTTTCTTTAAATATATGAAGTTTGTTTAGAATTTGTACATCAAGTCGTGTTTGATCTGATCTAATTTTTAATGGATTGAGTTTGGATCCTAATATTGAAATCTGATAAAAATTTGATCAAATAAGAGTCTCATTTGATCATTTCATATTGGTACTGAATCAGCCTTGATCACTTCGAACCCGATCCATTATCAGCCTTAGTGGATTTACAATTTTATTCCTTTTGATGAAAATGTTCATAATAATTAATGAGTTTAAATATATAGTAAAGGCATTTTATGGGGACATCAAAGTTCTTGGACCTAACCTATTTGAACCATATTTTAGTTTTAGGGTTTTATTTTATTTTTAGTTATTTAGCTTTAGTTATGAGCCTATCTTATGTTTTTTGAGTCCTATTTATTTTAGAAATTTATTATTAGGAACTTTTAATTAGTAGGATAGACATTTTTTTCCAATTAAGAATTTTTCTATTTCCATAATGTTTTTGTAGACACCCCAATTTGTATGAAAAGCCCAAAATTTCAAATTCTTAATCTTTATTCAAACAAATAGCCCAAAGGCCACTAGTTGTCCCATGGGTTCCTAATAACTGTCATTTGACAAATTTTCATACAAGCATGCATCATTCACTTTTTGTTGTTGTCATTCAATCCAAAACCTAACCCTACCTATCCCAAACCCATCTCCAACACCAAAGCTTATTTTCTGAACTCAACCCACTTCCAAGCCTAACCCATATTCAAATTTCCAATCTAGTCCAAACCCAAGGCCATCCAAATTTCCCAATCTAAATCCATGGCCTAAGTCTAAATGCCTTGCCCATTCTAAGCTCATTACCCATGTCAAAGCTCTAAAGCTCATGGTCTCACACCTTTACTCAAAAGAGGACATATGTCACATTTTAAAATGATCAATTTCAAATTTATTTTTACCCTTGCCTTTTAGGTTATTTACAAGATAACCAATATCTATTTTGACCACCACATCATCTTTACACTTGTCATTCTCTCATGCATTCTCTCAAAAGTACATTTCATCTCTCTCTATTTGCCCTTGCCCTTGTTTTTGGAAATATTTACAAAAGACCCACTTGCCACGCTCTCATTCATCCTCTAAAAAGTAATTTTTGCCTATACCAATCTACCCTTACCTTTTGAAGTATTTAACAAAAAAACAAAGATCAAATGTGTTTTTAGGATTTTTATCTCAAAAATTCTATATTTACCCCTATAAATTTTTTTAAAAAAAATCAATAAAAGGAAATAAAGTAAAGCCCATATATTTTCCTTTTCTTTAGGTTTGGACCAAGTAGTATTGAGATTTTCATTTGAAAATCACACGTCTACAACTTGACGACTCCATTGGGTATATTGCAGGCTCAAACCATACTCACTTGACCATTTTACAAAGTTTGAAAAAAAATTGTTTTACAAAGTTTGTTTCACTAACTTTTGTAGTCATTACATCTTTGTTTGTTGTTTTTCTTTTCTTTCAATTTTATTTCTTTTTTATAGTTTGAATGCCTGTAAGGGGTGTACACACCATTTTTAAACTTGCATGTTCATTTTCGCTTTCATAACCCACTTGCATAAACCACCTTTACATATAAAATTTTCTAGTCTCGGATGATTAATAGTATTATGCGTTAAAATCGCTTATTTTGGTAGTGGGGATAAAGACTTCCAATTGAATCACCGACCTAAGATGTATATGTTTTGACATGCATTGAGGTTTGAAAATTGGGAAGCCGTGAAACCACTTATAGCCGTATGCATGAACACGGTTAGAGATTCTAAGACATAAGTTTTTTAGAGAAAAAAAAAAGTGTGTTCACCAATTCAAATAGAAAAAATCAAATCTCAAACGAAAATGAACAAAATTAACAAGTTCGTTGACACAAATCAAAAGAGAACAAGAGGATCTACCTGAATCTTAGATAATGGTCTAATGTTTGCGAAAAGATACAGAAAGGAGAGTAAAAAATAGAGGAATCTCTCAAGGACGGAGGAGACTTTAGGGTTTGGAGGAATATACCCTTAAAATAAGAAAAAAAATAGAGATGGTTTGCTTGCCCCTTTGTTTGAGAAGAAATTCAGAATAGAGAGAGAGTTTTAAAGGAAAAATTCCTCTTTGGGCTCAGTCTGGGGTTCGATTGCAAGAGGGTGCCTTCATTCTAAACTGTAGACAATGAAAATTGCAGACTTGGATTCCAATGAGTATAGAGAAAAAGGAACTCTTGATTTGTCCGATTTATCTTCTTAATATAGTCGACCAAATCTTTTACGGTTTGAGGAGCTCTCGATCTGTCCAATTTCAACTCAATCCAGTTGACCAAATATTTTAGGGTTTGGGAAGCTCTCTATCTGTTCGATTTCTGTTCTCAATCCAGTCAAACAAATCTTTTAAGATTTGAAAAGAGAGTAATCGAGAGACTTTCACACACGAGGATCAATTGAATGTTAAAAAAAAGGTTAAAGCGATTGATTGGGGCACAAAACATTGATGATCTGTCCAACATGACATCAATGAAGCGACGATCATGATAGTACACATTAAATTTTATAAAACGCGAGTCATTTTTTATGTATCGACTATTTGAATCTGTCACAAAAAATGACTACTTAAATCTGTCATTTTTCTGCAAAATCAAGGTCGTTTTTTAGCCATTATGACGTAGTGCCTATGTCTTAACTCTTAAAATAATTCATAATAAATTAATATATATATTTATTTATAATAGGAATTGTACCTAAGTGTTAATAGCTATTTTCTTTTATCCTTTTATGTTATTTAACTAATGTCATTTTATGTATTTTTCACTCAATATAAATACCATCCTTTAACCATAATATGGTTAACAAAAAATATAATTTAAAGTCATGATAATCTGACCACCCAACGAGGCATACTCAATTGACTCTCTTGACGTGACAAGTTCGAGAATCATAGATCTGTCTACCTTGGAATACACGGTTCCCTCAAGTTACATTTTTTTATGGAGAAGTGTAGTTGTGTATCCCAAGGCGTATATATCTATGGTTCGTGAACTTTTCACGTCTAGAGAGTCGATTGAGTGTGCCATATGGGGTAGTCAGACTATCACGATTCTTTAATTTAACACTTTTAGAAACGTCTCATGGTATTAGAGCATATCCATCATCGGTAGTTGAGTTGTTGTTTCTATACAAACTTCTTCCTCTTCTATTCCTTCTTCTTATTCCTCTTGCTATTCTTTTATATCATCTGTATCTCCTTTATTTTTTTCCTCTTGTAATCATAGATTTCTTTTCTTCAAAATTTCCTATCTCAAATATTACCAACTTCTTATCTATCAAACTTGATAAATCAAACTACCTTGTTTGGACTGATAAGTTTAAAACAATTTTAATTAGTATTGCTCTCTATGATTTTGTTGATGTATCAAAACTTAAACTTGCAAAAATCTTACCCTCTTTTTTAGACCTATCAACACCAATAATAAATCCAAAATACAATCCATGGCGACAATGTGTAGACATCCCATTTTTTGCATCCATCTAATTTGACAATTTGTCACCAAATTGTTGTCAATTTCTAATGATGATCGTTGAATATGCAAAAAATTAAAATCTTATGAGAGGTCATTTCCTGATACTTTTCAATCTTTTCCAATCCTCGTGATTTCATTCTTTCCTTTCTTGGCATGATTGGCATAGAAATTACGCACGTTTAGGATCATTATACTTTACACTCAATTTAGTAAATACGTATGCTTAGGTCCGCCACACATTTCAATAATTTAAAAATATTGCCACACTAAAAAAATGGGATATCAAGACTTAAAAATAATCACATCGGGACACAAAGAAGTCGCTCGTTGAAGTTCATGAAAATTGATAAAATGACAAAAATACCCCTCGTGAGTCCCACACTTCTGAAATGTCTCGAAAATACTTTCATTACTCTCAGAATGTGATTTCGAGTTTAACCAGACTAAAATCGATGAAAAAAAAAAAGAAGTTTACAAAGAATTGCAAGTATAACCAAAATGTCCCTTGATCTTCGACTGAGAAATCCTGATTCTTAGGAAAACGTGACTGAAAATAAATTTACACCAATATTCATACATATCGAGAAAATCTAGAGATTCATGTTTAAGAGAACAAAAAATATTTATATGAAATTACAAATTTCACATAAAATCATGAGATTTTTCACATAAAATTATAATTTTTACCATATGGAATGACACCAATCAATCACATAAAATGACAATTTCCATTATATAAAATGATACCAGATAACCGTGATGGGATAATGAGAATAAAATTTTAATCAAGAGAATGGGTATCAGATCCGTGTTAATGAAAATGTAAAATTTTATTTATTACACTCCAATTTAAAAGTGGAGTTTAAAAATAAAAAAAAGATGGGCGTGCCATTGGTATTTAGAATCAAGTCAATCGATTTTAAAAATTGACAAATTAAACCAATCAATTTTAAATCAACACTTAATCTTAAAATCAACTCATCATTTGTCAATCATAAATACCAATCAACCAATCAATTAAAAAATTAATTAACCAATCGAGAAAAAAATTAATTAACCAATCAATCTCAATTTAGCATCAATCAAACCATTCAAGATAAAATGTTTAATTTAACAATCAAGCCAATTGTCACGACCAATCGACGAATTAAATTCAATCTTAATATATTAAAATTTTATTTAATTAATTGAACCACAAATGCATCGATCAAAATCAATCCACAATCCAACTAAAATATCTCGGTCAATCAACCAATAGAGACAAGTTGATTCTAAGCCATTGAATTACCATAGGTTACGAGATGTACCAAATTACCCCCTTCCATTATCCACACTCACACACACATCCCCATATCCTTCCTCGATAGATTGACCAACAAGAAAAATACAAAGAAAATGAAAAAAAAATTATTAAAAAGGAAAACCTAAAAACAAAAATAAAAGAAGGTAGGGTTCTCACGTGAAGAAAGAGGAGAAGATTGAGCCAACTCTCTCTCGTTTTGGATGGCAATATGAAGAGGAGAAAAAAAAATTCAAATTGGAGAAAGAAAGAAAAAAAAAAAAGGGAAAAATGAAAAGAGGAAGTTAAACTCACCTTCACTACCCTATATCTTCTGATGCCCCTACAGGACCATCACCACCTCTTCATCCTTTTCCATCCTTGTTCCTCTCCATCTTCTTCTCTTATCATTTTCACCCTCTTTGACAACAGTTCTATCTCACAATTTCTTTTTCTTTTTTTCTCTCTCTCTTTCAATCTAGTTTTGCACCCCAAAACAGTCCTCATTTCAATCCAATTTTGCACCCAAAATAGTCCTTCCATCACCACATTTTTTATCTATTAAAACAACCTCCTCTCTTATTATTTTAGTCATCAAAATGACCTCCTCTTTCACATTTTACAACCTCTACAAACCTTTGATCTCCTCTCAACCGTATTTGTTTGTACAACTCTCTCTCTTTCTTTCTTTCGCATAGCTTACTTAGCTATCCTTCTTCGCATCTCTCTCTCACAGTTATTGATGAGCCATGCATCGCCCTGAAGGAGCGACATCAATCACTGAACTGGGCATATTTTTAAGTTTGTATATATTTTTAGTATTTATGTAGGTGGCGACTTCTCATTCTTAAAGAATCCCCCAATTCTTACTAGAAACTTTTTATTTTGATAGTAAAAATAGTGTCGAGATACTTTCTATGGCGATTCCACTAGAGATTTTAAGGTCAAACTTAATCTAATTCAAGACTATTTTTAGGTTGACCTTCACTCTAGTTAACTCAATTGACTCAAGAAGACTTTTAGATTATGATATATTTTTCATTTCTTTTGTGGGTCTATGATTGGATGATGGATACTTGATTATTTGTATGACTGGTTTTGTAATTGGATTATGTGACTTGTATGATTGGTTATTCTCAAAATTTCCCCAGACGTACCCTATTTTTTCACACACACTCATGAGCATGCATATTCTTATTTGTATCATGACATGTCCCCATAAGCCTTCTAAAAAATAACATAGTTTCTCACTATTTTAGCCATCAAAACGACATTATCTCTCACTTTTTACAACCTCTACAGACCCTTCACAGACCTTCGATCTCTTCTCGATAGCACTTGTTTGCATAACCCTCTCTTTCTCTCTTTCTCTCACATAGCTCACTTAGTTACCCCTCTTCATGTCTCTGTCTCACAGTTGCATTGCCCTGAAGGAGCTATATCAATCATTGAACTCCACCTATTTTCAGGTTTGTATATATATTATTAGTATTTATGTAAATTGTGATTGTTTATTTTTTATTTTTTGTAGGAGGCCACAAATTTTAAACTTTCTTTGCAAGTTCAATACTATTTAAATCTTGTAAAAGTTGATTCATTGTTTCATGTGGGTTAGGGGTTTAATTTGATAATTATTTGCACATATCATATATTCATTTATTTGATTATTATTTACACATAGGACAATTTAATTGATTTGGTAATGTACACATATCTTGATATTCACTAATTTGATAGTTTATTTTTGTACATAGGATATTGTGTACCAATTTGGAAATTTTACGCATATCATGATATTCACTAATTTGGAAATAAATTTTTTGAGCATAGATTGTTTACCGATTTAGAAATCTTATACATATGTTAATTTTACCAATTTGGAAATTGTTCAATGCATGTTACTTTTAATAATTTGGAAAAAATTTCGATGCATTAATATTCAACCAATTTGAAAAATTATGTATGTGTGCTAAGATTTAACCCATTTAGAATTTCAACCTATTCGATAATTATTTGTGCACATGATAATATTTTAACTCCTTTGATAATTATTTATGCATATAATAATATCTTACCAATTTGGAAATTATTTACACATGTTGTCTTTTAATTGAATTTCATGTTTGTAAATTTGCTACATGAGCCTTAGGTCATTAGATGTGTCTTGGGCTTTTTTAAATTATGTATTATCTCTTCATGTGCAAAATTCGAGGAGATTATATCTATGAGATTCGATTGACCAATTTGATGTAAAATGATGATATTTTGATTGGCTAACTTAACATGAAATAATGATGATAATTGGACCTTAGCTTTGACTATAGTCTTCCCCACTTAATCAAAGAAATTTCTTAGATCATAATAGAGATCGATAACCTTGATCGGGCGAGTTCAGTGCCTAATAGATTCGAAACACGTAACATGACCTCTTGCTCATATTTCTTACCAATTATCACTATATATTTTTTATTTTGACGGTAAAAAAAGTGTTGAAGTGCTTTCACAATGTGATCAATATGTGAAAGCTTACATCAATGCTACCTTAATTGAACCCTTAGCTACCCAATTACTAGACCTTAACATTGCTAAAGAGGCATGTGATGCCTTAGAACTAATGTTTCCACAACATTCTCAAGCCCGCAAAACCTTTCTTAGAAATGATATATAAAACATTCGAAAGGGGTCGATGTCTTTTAGCTCTTTCCATCTTTTCTACCCATGATGTAACAATCTTTATCTCATAAATCCAAGGGAAGACTATTTTGTAGTGGTATGAGAATGGTTTAGGAGGGATGATAGTGAACAGAGAAGGTTCTAGCTTTAGTTGAAGGAGTGATGATGAATTTGACGTTAGAACGGAGGTAATGGGATCGTAAGGTATGAAAAGGGATGGACAGTTTGAAGGCTAAAAAATTGATGGGGTATTGGGTATAATGATAGGTAATCATGATGGGAGATTGAGGTTTGAAAAGTTGACGGAATATTTAAGTATAATGAAATGTGGTCATGACAGCAGATTTGAGATTTGGGGGTCGGGAAGAATAGTTAGGCTGGCCATTTAGATAGGGAGTTCTGAAGTTTGAGACAATGAAGTGATTGTTGTACTTTGAGGGATGGCATTTACATTTGGAAATGCTGACATTTTTTCCTAATGAACCCTAATATTTGATCTGATCAGAGCTATTAGAATTGTTGGATTAAAATCAGTCTTTTCTCGAGTGATTATATTTACATTTCCTCTCCCGTTATGAGTAAGCAAAAGATTCTGATTAATATTTTGTGGAGGTGTTTGTAATGCCACTACTCCAAAATAATGACCTTTCAATCAATTAGATTTTGAATGTTTGAACTGCCAACATTAATCAGCAGCATGCTCTAGTACTCCCATGTGGAACTCACATACGAGATTAGGCTTGTATCCTAGGCTCTTTATGGCTTCTGAATTTGGCTATTATTTTGTGAGATACTCTCCCCTGAGTAGAGTAAGAAGTAGTTTTAATGGTCTCATCGCTAATTGGGTAAAGACTCTTGTTTCTATTTGGCATGGCTTGTTGATTTTGGTCAAACTGAGGCATTTATTGGATTAGTTCTGCTAGTGAATTGGCTCAAAAATGAGCTTTGGCATTATTGGCCAAGGATCCTAAGGCACTGGTGGCCTTTAAATTACTAATGTTGGCATGAAGAGTAGTTGACCTAATTGAAGGTTGTTGACTTGGGTTTCCTCTTTTGTTCCTAAAAGTCCCGATTTCCTCCATGCAGACACCATCTTGGTACCCCCCGGGCTTGAAAAGTCAAAGATCAAACCTGATCGGATTCCTTCCTTGACTTAGTATTCCACTTAAACTAGAGAAGAGGAGCTTGCAGTTGTGTGACCCACTATATGAGTATAGAATGAGTGACCTAATATTGAAATAAATATAGTATTCATCTTTGGGAATACTCTTTCACACTTTCCTTCAACTTTCAGTTCATCTTGACCATGTTGTTTCTATCTAATATCATATTAGTGTTGAAACTATAGTCAAACAAAAACGTGTCGACTAGATCTTGCCAATTTTTAATACGGGAATGGTCCAATTGAGATAACCACATAAGAGCTACCATAGTTAAACTACCCTAAAAGAGCTTAACAAATAGTTGGTCATCATCCCCAAATTAACATATTTACCCACGATTGAGCTTTACATGGGAGAAAGGGCAACCAATACTATTATACTTCTCAAAGTCAGGATATGTGAATTTTGCTAATAATGATGCGTTTGGATAGAAACAACAGTTCCGAATCTAGTTTCACCCAAAGAATCATTTTCTTTTAGTTTCCTTAGTTCTTCATCGACTGGCTTATTTTGTTGACGTTTTTTTTCCTATGTAGTGCTTTTTATTCTCCTTAGTTCTTCCTCGTCTGGCTTAATTTGTTGACAACTTTTTCCTTTGTAAAGCTTCTTACTTTAGTTGCTTTAAACTCGTATTCATTCTCTTAAATAATCTCTAGTTGTTGATTGTAGTGAGTATGATTTGGTAGCCCTTGAAGAGGTAGAGTCATAGGAGGCAGAGTAGTCTATCAAGCTTGTTGTTGTTGATCTGGTATGACCTGATTCGATTATGAAGCTTGGTGTTGTGTAGACAGAGCAAAAATAAGATGTCCAATAGAATTTCCAAAAGTTTATCATGTGACGATGTATATTAGTACTTTTGATGACAACTATTGTGCTTGCTCAGATGTACTTATGGCTGACTACAATCGAAGGAAGAATAGCTGGTCAATTGGAAGTACGTATTTTTTTCGAGTTTGTTTGGCCACCTATGAACATGAAAGTGAGTATTGTTATACAGATAATAGAATGAAATGTATGGCGATTTATTAGGTCAAGTTGGATTAGGGATATTTTTACAATGTAAGGTTAAATTAAAGGTATTACGAAGCTGAGATTGGAAAAACGACAAAGTTAGAGTTATAAAACGTTCATCAGTGCAAAGTTAGATTTAGATTAAAAAAAAAATAGCGATTTGATCTTGTCTAGAGTGAGGATTCTTCTTGGTTTTGATCCCTAACAATGCTTCAACAAAAAGGGAGAAATGAGGGTTTGGTTATATTAGACAATAGACTCGATTTGAGTCAACAAAGGCTAGTAGACTTGGGACTCTCAAAAGACCTGATATGGGTTGGACATGAGAATAGATGGGTAGATAAATGTGTATTTGGATAGACACGTGATGTGTAATGATCTATTGTAAAGCTTGTTGTGTAAATACAGAGATATATAAATTAAAATAAGACTTTGGGTAAGTTGAATTCATTCCATAGGGACAGTTTGGATTCAAAAACTCATTCGGATAAAAAGGCCAAAACAGAATTAGAAAATAGATTTTTCTTAAAACAAATTGATTTGTAAAAAACAGATGAGAGAGTAGCAACTAATTTGTAAATGAAATTAAAACTAACAACAGAGATTGAAGATATAAGGAAAAGAGCTTGGAGAGGTCAATTCAATCTTTGTAATTCATCCAAAATGCTGATTTATTCTATTTATAATTCAATCCACGTAGCAAGTCATTGCTCGTGGATCAGAAGATAGATCGAATTAAACATTGATGGTAACCAAAGAGTATTTATGAGAATCCCAAACTTAAATAAGATTAGCTGACTTATACTTCAATTCTTCACATAGCATGATTGTTCTTAAACTTATCTAAGTAACAATCATCTAAGCTTGATTTGAATGTATAAGTTTGTTGATCTTATCCTAAGAGGATTCTTAGAATTAACTTGTAAAGCAGAAAGAAATAATCAAAACAACATAAGTAGGATGAAATTGCTCCGGCATTCTTGACCTCTCTAAGGAGAGTCTAGTCGATCATCGCAAGAGTCATATTGCAACAGTAATAAAAGCAAGAAAATAATAAATGGAGAAGATAATGTGGAACAGTGCTGCAATGTGATTCCTTCTTTGATAGTCTCTCAAAAGAGTTACAATAGGTGCTAATGGATCACTTTTGATGTTCTCACTACACTCAAAAGATCTCCCAAAGGAAAATTATAGAGAATTAAAGAGAAAAATAACCAAAAATTACAGAAGAAGAGAGCCCTTATCTCTAAAATCAACCTTCCAATTTATAACCTTCGTATTCGGGTAATCGGGTTGATTTGGCGGATGATTTGATTCGAATGACCCAATCAGTTACAACCACCGAAGCAATTGAAAGCTTCTGTGCGAATCTCGATGACAGATTCCTCACGATGGCCGCGGCACGGTGACGTGGTACCCAAATCAGCTGGCTTTTGGCTGGTTGCTTCCTCTTTGCTCGCATGTTGTAACAGTAATTGTTATTTCTTTTGTTGGTTTTCGAATGTACCATTTTCACCTGAAATTAGTAACAAATTATTGTTAACTACATTAATTTAGGATTTTAATATAATTTATTATTATTTTTAAGGAACTAGTATTTAAACTTTGATAATCTTGATGAAATTACGATCCCAAAGTGAGATTATTGGGACCTGATCATGTAATACCCTAAAAGTAATGAAGTGTATAGATATAATATTATATGTAAACAGGTATATTTGATTAAATAATATACTTTTAAGATTTTATATTACATGAAAATTTGTAAAAAGAATGAATTTAGTCTAAACCTGAATGTCAATATATTTATTGATTTCACATATGATTTCTTTTTAATGAATGAAGGAGTTCAACTCTTTTAGAGCACCCGACTGGTCCTCAGGGCATGTGCGTTTCCCCAATGTCATGCGCACCAGGTAATTTTTGGGATAAAGCTTTGAGGGTGGCCACCTAGGTGGGATTTGAGTTCAAGACCTCCGATTCTAAAGGCATAGTCCTGGCCTTCTCAGCAACACTTGAATAAAAATAAAAGATAGCAATATCTCTATTGATACTGGTGATCCCATAATTTTCTGATATGTATATTGAATTCTCACCAACCCTTGAATAAAAATAAAAGATTACAATATCTCCATTGATATTGGTGATCCCATAATTTTCTGAAATTTATATTGACTTCTCACCAACCCTTGAATAAAAATAAAAGATAACAATATCTCTATAGATGTAGATGATCTCATAATTTCTGAAGTTTATATTGAATTAAGTCAATGAATTACCTAAATTGACTGATGAAATCTATATTTTAGACCATAGAAAATAGAAATCTCTTTCCAATTTCAAGTTGTTCAACTCTCATATGATTTGCAATCTATTTGAATCATGAAAAATCTTTCTTTGAGATATCGTCATCTTCATTGTCTAGCTTTGAATTGAGATATTATTATTTTTTAGAATATATATTATTTTTTTATTTTACATATAATTTTATACTTCTAAGAAGTATTGAAGATGAAAAAGAAGACCAGAATTTTAGGAACATGGGGAGGAGTCATATTCATGTACTATTGAATGCAAAAGTTTAAACAAAGGCCATAAATTAGTAAGGTGACTTAGGCATCCCGTCTACATTTTGGTCAATATGTGAGACGCCCGTGTTAAACTGATGACATGCCTCCATTGGACCTATTTCTTTTCTAGGAGAGTAAAATAAATAGAAAAATTCTGCTGGCACACCAACTTATATTAACAACACACTCATCCTTTTGAAATCAAACAGTAGTCTACCTATAGATTTGTGTGTTCTAAGTAAAAGTTGGTATGTTAATCGAAGCTCTCAATAAATAATCTAAATTCCTCGTCTTCAACCTCTGTCGAAACCCCTATGATTTTCTATCCAAAATCAGCTATATCTTCAATGGTAAAATTTTTTACCCTAATTCTTCAATCTTCAAACGTCAATAAAAAGATATGGGTTTTAGAGGAGCACAACATTGGATTTTCTCAAAATCTATTATCTTCAATCTCTTGAGTAAATCTTTTATCCAGAAATTTCTATCTACTTCATATTACAAACATCAAGATCATAGGATCTTTGGTTAGCAAAATTAAGGGTTTTCTACAAGAGCATCTCTCAAATTTTGTAGTAATTGCAAATTTTGGAATTGTATCCCATAAATGTTCTCCAATGCAAGTGTCATACAGACTCTTAAAAATGAAAGTAACGTTATATTTGACATTGCTTCTGAAATATCTCAAGATTTGTTGAAGATGATGAATATTTAGGTGAGTGATTTTCTAGAGAAAAAATGGGTAAAAAAAACAAATAAACAACTAAACAAACAAGGGATCTTGGCTAGAGGTAGAAGCTGAGTTGTGCTAGAGTGACCTCAAGATTGAACTTTCCTCATGAGGAGGTGCACACAGAACCATATATGCTTTTCACTCTTATCTCAATGAAAAACATCTCTTTTGTACACACCTCCACGTTAGGAAAGTGTGAAATGAGATCAATCTTTAAGGCCACTTTGGCATTTTTCAAGTGAAGACAATGGCATTTCGGTCATTTTATGATTGTTGTTCAAACAAGACCATTGCCAAGGAGGCATGCATCACTTATTCACTTTGAAAACAAGGGGATGAGTCGTAATGAATGCACATGGTCTTGGTAAGCGGTTGACGTGGCAAGGACACAAAATCATAGATCGTTTTCATCAGGATACACAAGAAAAAGATTTGTTGTTATGTGCCCTTTTCACATCAGCCTCATACACAGCTACGTACTAAGATCGCATGCATTCATCATTATATGAGTGATCTTTTGCTCCCACCACAACATTTAACTGACATATGACACAAATGAAGTGAGCAATAGAGAGAAAATTTCTCTCTCTTACAGACAAATCCTTTGCCCAGGAATTTTAATTTTAGATTTAAAAATTTTAAAAGCATCAGTGAGAGTCGCATGAATTATCATATTTGCAATAGAACACCACAATCTTCAAAATTTCATTAAAAACTCATGTTAAAAAAATGGAAAAAAATAAAAAATAAAAATAATAAAATTTGATCTAAGGTGTTTAAAATGGATGATTTTCAAGCACCTAAATTTAAAATTAAATTTTAATAATAAAAAATAACTATTTTTTAAATTGATGGAATTTAGTCTTCTGCAACAATGTGAAATTGGATCATGTTTAATCAAGGAATTTCGTTTTTTTCACCGTGTGTAGGAGAGAGATTTTCTCTATATTGCTTACGTCATTTGCGTTATATTATTCTAAGGGGATCTCTAATATAAACTGTCGTTTTAAATTATTTTTTTATTATATATTTTTGAACTATTTAATTAAATAATTATTTAAAGGAAGAATTATAAAACTCCAGTCAAACAGGAAGAATTCTTGAACTACGAAGCCGCCACAGTCCACAGATACAGCGAATGTCAGTTCTCATGTGTACGTGACAGTTTAAAAAAAAAGACTATTTATTTTTTAATAATGATGAATGCAAGTGGTTTTTATTTATTTATTCTTTTAGGATATTTTTAAGAATCCTCTTAAAATTTTTTAAGAAGTCCTCCTCATTAAGCTTTTTTCCTTTTGTGGAATTTATGTATATTAAATATATCTTGGAAATTAAATTTTCTATCAAAAATATCTTAAAATTTTTTTTTTTTAAATATCTTCTATTAATTATTTTCAAGGTGTATTTAATGCACTTAATCATGTGAGAATATGTTAATCATACCCTTTATTTAAAATATATAATCTAAAATATTAAAATTTACTTTGATAATTTAATAATACTTGAAAATAATATAAAATCCCATACGAATATCGAGTATGAACAAGATTTTAAAATCAAAGGTCAAAGTTCTAGAATCCAAGCCCATACGAGATATCGAATTGAAACCTATTAGTTTGGTTGGCCATTCGAATCAAACTTAACTACTCCTTGAGAAGAGATTCTAATTAAACTCACCACCCCAATTTATTGGACTCATTGAACTCCGATATGACTCAGTATATATAGCATGTTCGAGTCAATTCATTCACTCGAGTAAAAACTCACACTAGAGTCAAATTAGAAACTTGGTCTAGTTGCCTTATATGAGTATGCTGTAAAATATTGTAGAGCACAAGGTTTTGAAATTAAGGTATTTTACAATAAGGTTCTAACTCTTGAAAATAACTAAAAATTATATAGCTTAATAGAATTGTGGATTTTTAACATTAAGATCCATAAGTGTTAGTTAATTACAAAAATGACCACTTTAAAAGTAATAAACAAATATGAATTGTTCACTACAGTAGATCCCTTTTTAGAACCAAAATACCTTCATGGATTATTTATTTTGAAAATCCCTCTTTAAATTATTATATTTTACAATGTCCTCCGCTTTTCTTACGTGTTTTAAACTACCCAAGTTTAACATTCCATTCTGACAATTTATGACGATGAATTGGAGGAGAATGTTAAACCCATAATTTTGAAGATTTAGATGTAATTTTGATTGATAAAGGAATAAATACATATTCATAATTTTAGATATTCAATTGTAAAGCTTTATTTTAGGGTCCCTTTCGTTGTGGCGATGCATTTTGGGTATTTTTAGAAAGATTTATCGAGTGTCGAGCTTGGAAAATGCAAAAAATTGAAGCCCTCAAGATTTGATGTTTCACTGTTGAGCCTCGACCTTTCATAATGTTGAGACTTGACACTTTCTTGACAATTCGAATCTATAAAAGGTCAAGTCTCAACATTATGAAGTCTTAGAACGACTTGGGTGGAAGTCCCTAGCAGAGTATTATGGCAGTGTGCTCATTTTTGTGTGTAAACGGTCATAATCCAAAAGCATTGAATAAAAAGACATCAGATCAAATTTTTGAGTTTTTCGAGAGTAGAGTAGGGACTAAGGTCACCGAACCATTATAAATTTGTGTCTCTTCCGTGGTTTGAATTTCTCTGAACTCTACTATTGTATGTTGTTTTTGCAAATCTGATTGTCTAATTTTGATATTGTTTGGTTAACTTTTTTATATAGACTTGATATGTCAGAATATATATTCACCCCCCGCCCTAGGTGTTCTTATTAGTAATTTCAATTGGTATCAAAACAATATTACACTTTCTTAAGGTTTAACATCCCTGGTGTGATTCTTGTATTATGAGTATGGTTATGAAAGGGGAAGGTGACTTAGTCTTTCGACCATCATATTTTGATGGAACTCACTATGCACATTAGAAAGTTCGTATGAGAATCTTTCTCAACATACTTGATAAAGATATTTGGAATACGGTGGTAGAAGGATGGAGTGAACCTACAACACTTATTGTAGTCAATGGTATTTCTACTCCCATTAAGAAAAAGATATTTGAGTGAACTATTGATGAACGTGAAATGTTTAAGGTTAAGTATAAGGCTTTAAGTGCTTTACATTGTGTTTTATCTCCTGATAAATTTAATTGTATTGTTTCTTGTGAATCTACTAAACAAATCTGGAATCTCTTAGAATCTACTCATGAAGGGACTTCTAATATTAAGAAATTAAAATCATAAAATTTTTATGGATTTTTACACTAAACTACAAAATTTAAAATCATAAAAATAAATATTTTATGGATTTTTACACTAAACTAAATGAAATTGTCACTTTTATGTGGGATTTAGAAGAATCGGTTCCTAATGCTAAGATTGTTAGAAAATTACTTACGTCTCTTCCTGAAAGTTTTTTTCCTAAAATTATTACTATAGAATAAAGTAAGAAAGTTGATCCAATAAAAGTAGAAGAATTGGTAGGATCTATGCAAACCTACGAATTAAATTATCATTTTACTAGCAAGAAGAAAAATATTACTTTTAAAACTTCTAACAACTCATCAGAAGAACAAAATAATTCTGAAATTGAAAAAGATTTGGATAAAAAATAGCCTTAATGACTAAACAATTCAGAAAATTTTATAAGGCTAAAAAGAATTTTAAGCAAAGAAAAGAATTTAAAAAGTTTGATAACAAATTTGAAAAACTTAAGAAAATGGATAATCAAAAAGAAAATACTAATGAAGATATTCAAAACTATATCTCTAGTGGATGTGCTAATACTCATAAGAAAAATAAAAGTAAAGCAATGACAATCACTCAGGACAATGATTCTGATAATTTTTCTAATGAGTCTAAATATTTTAGTGAAAATGAAAAATCTAATTCTTTAAGAGTCTTAATAACAATTGATAATGATTTTGTTCAAAATTTAGTTGAAAAGAAAATAGAAGAAGAAGATGAAAACACTCATTGCATTTCTGAAGCGTATGCTTTGTTATGTAAAGTATTAGAAAGTTAAAATTGTAAGTAAACTTAAATCAAATTTTAAAAAATAAATAAATGAGAATTCAAAATTGTTAATTAAAAATTTTGACTTTCAAAATCTGACTAAAGAGAGCCTAAAGCTAAGATTTTGTTGCAATGAAAGTGGTGAAAAATTAAGACTTTGTAGGATTAATTTGAAAGAAAAAAATATCAATGAACTTTCAAAACTAAATCGCATTCTAAATGAAGAAATTATCCAAGTTGAAGTTAAAATTAAGAAACTTGAAGCTAATAAAGAAAAAATTGATAATTTTTCTCAAAGTTCTGAAACTTTTGATAAGTTACTTAGTATTGAAAAATCATTTAGAGATAAAAGTAGTTTAAGATATTTTCAAGATAAATCTTCACCATCAACATCCAAAATCATATTTGTCAAAATAAAATCTCAACTAAGATAAACCAATATTTATCAAAAACTATCTAATCATTCTCAACATGTAATGAATCTAAAATTATTATTATTTGTCATTATTGTAGAATTACAAGTCATATACAATTTGAGTATAGAAATAAAAGAAATGATCTTAGAATTTAAAGAGGAAATTTCTAAAAAATAAAAAAATATTTCGTAAAATAAAAGAACTGAACAGAAAGTCAAGATTAATTAAAGAAGACATTCAAAGATTTGAAGATTGGGTAATCGAAAATCCACCTAATCGCCACATGCATATGCCCAACTAGATGGTATAGGATACAAATTTCTAAGGAACATATCGACTTTCGATATCAAGTTGTACCTTTTGTTGTTCTTAGGACCTCGAAGCCCAAGTTGTAATCCCAAGAAGGCATATTTCTATAGAACAACGGCTTTCATTTTGTGTTTTTCTTCCCCTTAGGTAAAAAGGGATAAACCTTTTTATTACTAATCACATCATGTCCACATGTTAAAAAAAATAGTGAATGACATAGAAACCAATTCCTATCAAATTCCAGAAGTCTGGATTTCTTACTGATCCGTGCTCATAACATTACTTTGTTAGAAAAATGCACATCTGTACTTATAACATGGATGAAGCAAATATGATTCTTATCGTGCTTCATGTATGGTTAAGACAATGTTTGATTCATTCGTGCTACCAGTACGGACCAGCATTGACTCTGGGATGTGAGTGTTGCATGGGATAGGTCCTTTGGGTTCTTAGCCACTGTTTTGAGGCTCAATGCTACTTTGGAGGGAACCCAATGAAACAATCACTTGAAGACCTCAAGAAGATCCTTATTTTTGAAAATAAAATAAAATGGTATTTTCGTTACAATGATCTCCTAATTAGCCAAGTCAAGATTGACTAAGACATCACTCGCCATTGGGCCTCAAGCTGGCCTATGGCAACTTACGAACCCAAAATAAGTTTCTCAATCAATCAAATCGATCTGTGACTCAGGTACAAGTAGGATCCATCCTACTCTAGTTTTGACCCCCAAACGGAGGTCCATCAACCATGCTCGATAAAAAATAGTTTATTAATCTTGAAATGGTCATAAATCGTGTTGATTCCCCAACTTAACTTGAACTCAGGGTTTAGGTGTTTCTACACGATTCATATCAATCCCTTGTGAATCCAATCAGGTATATTACCTTCATGGACCCTTTAGGAGCTCAACTTCATTCCATGGACTCCAACAGGTCCATCAACCCCTAAGGACTTTAATTAGATCAACTACCTCCATGGACCCCAAGGAGGTCAACAACCTACATTGAACCTCAATCAGGTCTATAATCTTTTATCAAAATGATCAAAAATCATCATTTTTTATCAAATTGGGCTCCATGCCCATTTCCTATACAAAGTTTAGATCAAAATGATCTTAATCGCATCTTAACCTTTTTCAAAACTAAGGGACATGAGAACCCAAATACCAAGAATCATATTTGACCCTGAGAAGACAAAATCCCCCATTAAAAAGGTGTTGTACAAAAAAAAAATTATATCTCCGTGCTGATGAAGCTTTTTATAAAATAAAAAATGAAAGTTTTCCCCAGTTCCACGTTGATGGGAGCTCCGTGTTGATGAAGTCTCTTATCGAACCGCTAAGAGGACTTTTTCGACTCCGTACTAATGAAATATTTCAAACCTTAAATAGTAATACTCTAGTCCCGTGTTGATGTTGGTTCCACGCCAATGAAACATCTCGTAAGACATCCGAGAAAATATCCAACTCCGTGTTGAAGTACCTAATCCAGCTTCGTGCTGATGTCAACTTTGTATTGATATAACGCCTCCTTGCAACTCAGCTCTGTGCTGGTGTACTTATTTATTGTATTTTCTCTCCTCTTCCCTCGCTCCTTATTAATAATACCCCCTCTAACTTTATACGTCTTTAGTTTTACCATCTTTCCTCTTTTACCCCATTGTACCTAAAAAGGATGCTCACGCATAAGCGCATGCAAACTCTAGTTATCAAAAAATCGTCCTCCCAAGGATACTTTTGAGTAATTTTTCATAAAATACCCCTTTAATCACTTTAAAGAAACTGTCTTCCATAACTTCTATTTCTAATCAATTTGTATATTTATGAAATGCCCCCTAAAAGTTTAAATAATTGAGATACTCCAATTTAAAATTTAATGAGTCCTTTTAACCTATGTCATAGATGACAAAATAAAATAAAATTTACCTTTTGTTCTTTCCAAAACCAATTGTTTACAATATATTGTATGATATCGATGATGGTAATAATGATGATGTGATCTTTACCATTAGCAGCATGATCACCACTATTCTCATTCATCATCATTGTCATCATAATTGTGAACATGACCACCACCAGGGGCAAAGCCAGGATTTTTTTTTATCAATGGGGGTTAAGTGTTGATGATGATCGACCAATAATCCTAATTTCCTTCAATGTCAACTTCAGCTCGTCACCGCAAATGCTGGTTGGAAAAAAATCTTAATAATTGTATTTTTAAATTTTATTTTCATTTATAATATATATAAAATGAAATAAAAAGATAAAATTTATTTTCTACTAGATTTCTATCAGCTCTAATATAAAGTTCCTAATTAATAGATGTTGTTTTTGAGAGATAATAGAGCATTTCAAATTGAAAGAGGGGAGTATGGAGGGAACTCGAATGGACGATGGTGAGTTATGACTTCGTGAGTAGCACTAGCAGAATAGGGATTTTGAGTGACGGAGAAGAGAGGATTTTGAGAGAGCGAATTTTGAAATTGAGAGAGAAAAGAGGATTTGGGGGAGAAGAGAAGACTTACGAGCTTTGGGCCACAACAATCTCAAAAGAGAGATTTACACGGCAGACATAACTTTTACATTTTTTAATTGCAAAAACTCCATTGTATGGGAACCTTACTTTATGGAATTTGCTACCAACCAAACCTTACTCTTTGAAGTTTGTTACCCAGCACACCTTAGAGTGGGGATCCACATCATAAAATTCAAATTGAGATGATTAATTTGTTACTTAACATACTTGGAGTGGATCTTAAGTGCATAAATTTGAGACAACCAAAAATATGATTTGATGCCACAGGTTATAAAAGACAAAATTTTAAGGATTTTGAATGTTTTTTTGAAAAAAAAAAAACTTAATTTTCACTATTGGATTTTAATTTTAAATTTGGGAGTTATGTAGTAATTCCTCTTTAACAACTTCCATAAAGTTAGAAAATGATTTTTTTTTTCTTTTAATTCTGAATATTTCCATGAAATCTAGAAGTCCGTGGTGTTGGATTGCCAATTTGATGAATCATGTGAGCCCAATGATCCTTAGTAAGATTTGAAATCCTACAAAATTAGTCATGCTAGCTTGATTCATAAAGTAAGGTTTATTCAATGACAAAATTGATAAAATAAAAGAGTTTTTATAATAAAATTACCTCTGTAAATCAATGTTGTTTTTTCTTGATGATTTAACAATGAAAATTTGATCTTTTGCAAATTTTGATTTAATAATTTAAGTATTTGAAGAGAATTTTGAAAAAAAAAATCAAAATTTCACCGTTAAATCATTAAGAAAATCAAACATCGACTTACGGTCAAGGGGAGTAAACCTAATCTTGTAGTTTACAAGGGGTAACCCTTATGTCACCAATTTTATAGGGAAGTATTTCTAAAATACCCTAATTTTTTTTTTTTTTCTAAGACTACAGTGGGGGCTAGCTTCAGTCTTGGGCTCACAGTTACTTAAGAATTCTACCAACTACATTACAACTATTTTTTTATTATAAAAGTTTAGTAGGGATTATAACCCCTACTCGCCCCTATGTTACTTCACTACTGGTTGCCACCATCATCATCATCATGATCATCACTATCATCACCATCGTCAAATTATCATCATCTAAGCAGGTTGAAACTGATTAAGTTTAAAAAATGAAAACAAGGGTTTTTTATCATTTATAATATTTTCATTAATCTATTAGAGAATACCAAGGCCACGAAGCATGCTATCAATTTGAAAATGTAGGGGTATTACAAATATTCACCAAAACATGGAGGGACCACCTCTCAAATAAGTTACGATTTCTACTTAACAAAGTGTTAGAAGCCTTAAAGCCACATGTTAAAAGTGCAAATAAATATACCTTGGAATAAGCATCTGGGGGTATTTTAGTCAAAAAAATCTTGTCTTTATTTTCGATAATGAAATTCAATTTTTCAGGTGTATTTATTATACTTTAATGTGTACCCCTAAGACACGCATTAGCAAGACCCTTGAAAGATTTTCTAAAAACATTTTTCAAATCATCTTTTTCTTAATAAAAAATTCTATAAAAAGTGTCTTAAGGTTGAGGATGTTTCGACTTTTCAATACATACATTAAAAAGTGATTTTTCTTGCATTTAATGCTCGAGTGATTGTTTGCTCATAGCCGAACACCGTTTCAGATGTGGCATTGGTGACCTAATAAATAAGAGGAGAACTTTTCTCTCTCCTACCCAGAGTGAAAAAACTAAACTTTCTATTGGATCACCTTGGCATTCAAAAACAAGATACATTACCATTGTCATAGAAGATGAAATTCTATTAATTTAAATATATATAAAAAAATAGAAGTTATTTATCATCGTTGAATTTTAATTTTAAATTTGAATACTCGGTAAGCATCCATTTTAAACACCTTTAATCAAATTCAAAAAATTTGTTTTTCTTTTACTAAGAGATTTTTCATGACATCTAGAATGATTTGGTGTTCAATTGTTAATATGATAATCCATCTGGGTCTCACGATGCTTTTTAAGATTTGAAATCTAAAATTTAAGATGTCTAGGCAGGGGAAGTGCAAGTTAGACGAATAAATTTGTTCACTTGTTACTTACATATCAACTTCACATGTCAAATCAGTGTTGGGCTGTGAGCAAACAATTACTCTTTGGTGTTCTGTCTCAACTTTCGTGACATTCAGGGATTTTTGTTGTTGTGTGTGTTCTACCACACACACGTGTGGTACTACAAGACGACTATTAATTAATTTATCTAAAAGACCTAAATACCCTTTATGAGTTAGTGGTAGTTCTCTAAATAATTAGTGATTCTATGAATGGCAAAATATTGTTATGAGATTAGTTCGAGTAAGATTCAAAATATATATTTAGCAATTCGTTTAAAAATTGGATAATTATAAAAGTACACCACGAACTAATAAGGGCAACCCACACCATAACCAAATTATTTTGTCAGGGTTAAAAGTTTCGGAATGCATTGATTTTTTGTAAGGACAATCTCTACACAACGAGGAGATTACCCTCACTAAGTCTATTCTGAAACTTCTAATCTCATCAAAAACAATTTACCAAAAAAAAAAATGAATGATTTACTACTTGTTTTGATGGTGTTAAAATTTTCGAAATCCTCACCAAAAGTTAGCTCATTTCGAAACTTTTTACCCATATAAGATGAAATAATTCAATTATGGTGTGGGTTGCCCTTATTAATTGTGGGATGCTTTTATAATTGCCCTTAAAATTTTGGCTAAAAGAGAAAACGGAAAAGATACTATATGACAATGGTTTAGGTATAAGTGTATAATAACTCCAATACTTTAAAAAAACTTTCAAAAATTCTTGTGTGTAACTTTTTTAGATTTATTTTTTTATATCTTATTCTTGACTTTGAACTTATCTGAGGGCAATTTAGTCCTTCTCTTTACTTTCGCAATTTTTAAATACCGCCCACTTTCACTCCCAAGTTGATGAACTATGTATTTTTTTCGGATTACCTGTGAACTATTTAAGTATGATTGATTTTTTTTTTTCGTTGTTTGGAATTGAGATATCCAACTAATCATTGGGCTTGTGCAGTCCTCTCCGCCACACACGCCAAGTAATTTCTTGGATTAATTCTTGAAATGGCCCCTAAGGGGGATTCAAGCTCAAGACCTCCACTTCCTAAGGTGTGGTCTTGGCCATTTCACCAACCCTTCGATGGTTATTATAATTCACTTGAAAGATGAATTACAATCTTTTGAACATGAGCTCAAGAGAAAACTTGAAGCTTTATGAAGTTCTCTTAAAATTCAAAAGAACTTGTATTATTAGGCATGTTTATCAAACATTTAATCCTTATAAAGTTCTCCTACAAATCAAGAACACTTGGGTACTTCAACTCATATTTATCAAACATTTTAATTCTTATTCTAAAATAGTACAAAACAAATTTAAAACTACCAATATAATGATATTTTATGAACTAATGGTATTATAAATTAACACATATCTTCATATATAATGCAAAGAACACACGCTATTACTTAACCGAGTTACCAAGACTCCAATAAAAAAAATCTAGGCACAAGAGGAGAGAGAAGAGCTATAAAAAAGGTAAAAAAACTAATTTGATGATCGGTTTTGAGATTCGATACTGAACAATAATTAACGATTGTTTAATTGTGAAGTCTTTACAAGTGTAAAAGGAGAATGGTAAAAGTATTATCATTTGAGATTGAGTTAAAAAAAGAAAATTTCAAAATAATGGTTAACGTGGTTTTAGCTCTGTTTACAAAAATGAAAATTATTTGTTTAATTCGAGATAACCATTATTTGTTTTTAGCAAATTATTTCAATTATTTGCTAATTATAGGTCTCTTTAAAAATTTTTTGTATCAAATGATATTTACCAAATTGGTATACATCTTTATTATGATCTCTTAAAGATAACCATTTTTTATGACCTCTATTTTAAATTACTAATTGCACTTCCGTATCAATAACATTAAGATTTAGGGTTATTCGTTTTCTCTGTTCGTGTAAACTATAGACATGTTTGTTATACAACCAAGTATTTCTTACAAAAATTATTGAACTAACAATAATTTACGTGAGCATGATTGAAGAAGAATGAAAATCAAAAGAGTGCAATATTTTTATTTTGAGTGCAATCATCCAAATAGAGTGTAAGGGGGGATCTTTAAGTGATGGAGTGCATTTGGTAGTGGGTGGTGTGCAACTAGCTGATCCTTATTTTTTCATCATGCTTTATTTTATCTCCAAAGAAAACTTAATTAATATATTAAATTAGAGGAAAATCCTTACAATCCCACGACCTCTTTAACCAAATTAGTTTTTTCTTAAATTACAAAAATATCCTTTTATTATGTTTTATTTTAAAATTTCGTTTATTCATATTATAAATTACAAGAAGGAACTTACAATACATATTAACTGATAGAATATGAATTATAAAAAATTTAATCATATATTAATCCTAATTTTTTTAATGCATGTGAATTTTCTCATGCCACCTATTAGTTTAGTTTAATTTATTTTTATAGCTGAAATATACCTTGAACTCTAAATATAATTCTGATCTTTATACCTATTTGTAAGAGAGAAAAAAAGATATTTTCTTTGAGATTCGCAAGAAGGCTAAAATTGTAAATGTAACATGCTTACATCTAGAACCCATTTATTATTTTAATGACAGAAGATGGACTAACAGAAGTTTGACACCAAAATTTAAATATATTTAAACTAATTAGAAGGATTTTTTCATCATGAGTAAAAATAATGGATGATATTTTTTGGAATAATGGATTTTCTAATACCTCCTTCATACACCTCCTTATACTCCCATCACAATACCGTAGATCATTTCCCTCGGGATATGAAGAACTATAAATTTTTTTCTTATGTATCCCGATGCAAATGATCTAAGTTTTGTGATGGGGGTGCAGGAGACGTATGTTAGAGGGGGCATAAGATTATCACGACTCCATATTTTTTAGACAGATTTTTCAACCTCCCAATAAATTGCAAACCAAAGGAGGAGGAATAATAAGTGATGTGATTTAAAGTATCTATGTTTCCAAAAATGATGACATGCCTGTCTTGACCTCGGTCTTCTCGATGGAAAAATAAAAATGACCTCGGCACCCACCCTTCAATGTATATATCAATGAAATCCTTGATTTTGAAAATGGGGCATTTATGTTATTTTTACATTTTTCAGTTAGAGAAGACAAGGGTCAAGGGGCATACCATATTTATGAAAATGAAGGGATGGTTCAAATATGCACCTAAAAATACTTGAGTACACCTATAATAAATTCAAAAATAAGAAAGCAACTTGAGCTATGGCGCACTTGGGTGAGTGCGGGGCAAGGACCGAACTGTAAACTCAACGATAAGAGGGGCAATGATGGTATCTCGTTACATCAATTACGATTTAGTGGACTAACGATGATGGAATTTATTTTTTTACTAGGGATTAAGATTAGGATTACCAATGAAATGAAGATGAAGTGTGAACTAACTTAATTGGTAAAACTATCAATAATGAAACCATAGACTTAAGATTTATTTTAAATCAATTATTAAAATTATTGATCTCGTTAAATACAGACATACCCAATGGAAATACTAAAAATTATTAAAGGTGTCAGTTAACTTAGTAAAATCTAGGTTCAATTCCCATCATTACTTAGTTATGATAAAAAAAAAAAAATGGCTTAGAGATAAGGAAAAAAAAAAAGGATTTTCTTTTTTTTTAAAGAATTATCATGAATAATTTCCAACTAAATTATATATTTGATGCTTTATCTCAAACTTGAATTGAGGTTATTATTTTGAAAAATGCTAAACTGACTTCTTATAATATTGCCCACAAAAATGTGTTGAAGTGGTGGTTTGCATAGAACCATAGATGCTTCTCTTAGAGATACAAGTGTTGTACATTTAAAGAAAATCAATGCCTCTCCGCACAAATAATGCAGTAGAAAGTGTTGTAAGATGTCAATGTAGCATTGCTCTATCATTTTTTAGAATAGTGTTGTAGGATGTCAATGTAGCATTGCTCTGAAAAACTCTCAAAACTATATACTATTCATTTTAAATTTGAAAATGGTAAATTATCGTTTTTAAAATTAAAATATTTTCGTTAGAGTGAACTTTTTTACTGATTCTGTAAAACAATAAGTACGTTTAATTTTAATAAAATAATTTTAAAAAGTTTTGTTTAATAAAACAATGAGGTTTTTTCTTATTTTAACAAAAATATTTTAATCCATTTTACCAATTTTAGAATTAAAATGATCAATGTGTAGTTTTGATAATTTTTCAATTTCCAGCTCATGGTTCACTAAATCACCCTACATTTAATGCTCTTTATCTTGATATATTAATTAAGAGGGAATCATTTTTGTTTTTGTTTTTGTTTTTATTTTTGTATATTATAGTATTTTAATTATTTAAATGAGTAGGGATCCAGAATGGTGTCTTGTACCTGACCAAGGTCAGGTAGCACCTCATTTAATGCCACATGGCATTTTTGGGGATCCATTGATTGTATGGATATCTGGTCCATCCCTTGATGAATCTACACACAAAATATCAATTTGATTGGTGATGTGCAATATTCCATTGTATTAAACATGATTTTTAAATGTTGGATTTAAACTCTTTTTCAAGAGCTTAGATGTAGTGTATGCAAGTTATTAAAAATTATGATTTTTGGTACGTTAGTTAACCAAGGGATGTACCACATATTTATATTGTCAGTGAGTCCCAAAAATGCCACATGGCATAAAATAGCGTGCCATCTAAGCAAAGTTAGGTAGGGGATACTGCTCTTGATCCTTACTCTATTTAAGCATGAGTGTTTTACCAAAACAACATATTATTTTAACTAAATTACTGGCTCAATCATGTTTTTGAAAAATTAGTCAAAAAAGGGTGGATCACGTTTCCATTTTGTATTTCTTCATTCTTCCCAAGAATGAACATCTCGGCATTAAACTAAATTCTTCTTTCCCAAATTCATACCATTGGATTATTATTATTATTATCATCATCATCATTAGAAAAATGCTTATTTAGTTGAATTAACTTTACACTCTTATTTTCAATCAAAAATAAATCCTAAACCTTTAATATAGTTATTATGTTTTTTCTTAATTTTGTGAAAAAACATGATTTAAAAAAAAAATTCATATTAAGAAACTCAAAAGTTGTAAAATTATATTTCTAACCATACAGCTAATACCTATTTTATTAAATATTAAAATAAAGAGTCGTGCTGGGGTGACACAAACAGAGATGTCTCATATGAGGTCCAATTTTGAGTTCAATCTTGAGGACTCAATCTTATTTTATATATATATAAAACGTGGTTGGACTAACTAATGTGGACGTCTTTTATGACCATTTTTTATAATTTTCCTTTTGCTTCCTATTTAAGTGTAAGGGTGTGCTCCGTATATTAAAAAACGTTCCATCCTCTGAAATAGAACAACTGGTGAAGGTAGTCAACATTTACTGATTAATTTAAAAACACACCCCCTCCACGTTTTGGTCAATATTTGAGACGCCCCTCCATGTTTTCAAAAAATGATGACATGTCCTCTTGACCATACTCTTCTCCATAACTAATTAAAAATGATTTACATGCCCTTATTTTCACCCTATATTCAAAAACTTGATTTTGAAGACGAGGGCATTTAGTTATAAATTTTCAAATATAAGGATAATTCAACAATGTACCAAAATATGGAGTGATAACCTTGAGGGATTGTCTCAAAGGAAAATTCGGACTGATAAACGATGAATACCTATAGATTGTGAGTTCGGCATCATTAATTTCTCAGGGGGTACCCATGAGGGTGTACCCTCACTTATCAAGTGTGTGTAATGTGTGGGTGTTGCACGTGTCCCGGGACTAATCCTTTGACAAGACCATAGTCTATGGATTGGTCAAAGCCCAAATACGGGTCTGGTACACTCTCTACTGAGATACTCGGTTATCAAAAAAATAAATAAATATGGAGTGATATATGTATAAATTTAAAAATAATAAGGTAAAGTTCATGTAAAGTTCACTTAGACGTGAAAGTGCCAATAAGTGTTGTGAGAAGTCTACCACGTAAAGCGCATTTTAGGGATATTTTAGAAAAACTTGAGATAATGAAGCACATTTTGGGGATATTTTCAAAAGCATCATGATTTAGAACTTTGTAACCAATTTTTTAAGCGAACCAAAATCTTCTATTAGTTTTGTGTATTTTCTTCTCAAAGATATTATGTGGAACTTTCATGCTTAAATTATACACATATTCAAATAAATTGAAATAGTAAACCAAGAAATGAATTATCTCTTCTTATCCTTACAAATGAGTTCATTCTAGAAGATTGAAACTTCATAGTTAGAAAATTGAACTAGTTTTTTTTTTTTTTTTTCAAACCCACAACTAAGAATGTAACCTTGACTAAACTCAAACTTTTTGGGTTGAACTCGACTTTTGCATTAGGTCTAGATACAATTAGCTTAAGTTTGATTTCGGGTTCAAGGAAAAAAAAAATGATCAAATTCAATGTGGATTGGGTTCGAAAATAGGCATTTGGTGTCTAATTTGTCTAAAACCCAAACTTAGTATGATTACAATTTAAAACTATTTTCTTATATCTTTGTTTCTTTCTCATTCACAATGTTTGTATGTATATTTTTGTTTATCTTTATATCAAAACTAATGTATAATTACTTTTATTAAATAATCAATTATTTTATTATTAATGCTTTTTATTTATGTAATTTTATATTGTCATACAATAATTATTTTGCAACTTGTCTTGTTAAAAATTGCGATTAACAATAAATAGAGGTGATTACTTTAGTCAATCATTATCTCATTATTTCATACATGTAAACTTTGAAATAAATTTTTAAAATAAATAATTGTAAATTTTATATTATTTTACATATCACTTATAATCTTTATGTAAACCCCCTACAATATTAAATTATTCAGTTCTAATGAGTAATGAACCAACTTGACCAACCTGATTTGGGTTTCGCTCGGTTTGAGCATTTTATTCCTAAGATCGGGTTGGGTGCAGGTTGGTGTTTGTCTAGTTTGGTTTGAGCTTGGGTTGATACCCAATCCAACTCAACCTGGTCGAGTCACATCCCTACCTACAGCCAGCCTTCATATCTACCAAGTTTCTGATTTGACTCTACGAGTTTTTGAGTAGAATCCCGAGACATATCCAATAATTTAATGAGTCCAATCCCTTATGTACTTGTTTGCTTCTAGAAACTTAACTCTTTGACAGCCCAATCCCTTATGTACTTGTTTGCTTCTAGAAACTTAACTCTTTGACAGCCTTGCTCCTGTAGACCAATCTTTAGTTCTTTAAAGAACCTGATAGAGAGGTTGCACCCACGTCAGTTGAAAAGGATTTCTTAGAATTTCCAAAGAGACCTGTTATTGGCATCCCAACTTTTACTTATTATATTTTAGTTAAATATATAAAAAAAATAGGTAAATAATTGAAAAAAAGAAAAGAAAAAGAAAATTGAAGTGCCAATAGAAACTCCCATTTTATTTTATTTTATTTTTCCTTTTATTTAATTTCTAATTTTTTGATTTAAATTTTTTTATAAACCTAATTATAATTATAAACAGAACACATATGAACCATTTATTATGACTCTCACAAGTCTGACGTGGGATGTACACATAATCATAAATGTATTTTCTTGTGATACAAGTAAAAATCATCTACGATTATGTATACATGATTGTGTCAGAATTGTGTGAATCACAGTAAATCAAATCATGTGTCATGCCATCACGACTCTTAAATTATAAATTGAGCCAAACATTTCGAATGTCTGAAAGTGTGTATTAATCTTAAATTAGGGTGTCGTAAATAATTTAAGAAATGAGGGTGTAATAAGTAAAAACAGCCGAATTGCAATTTTGTATTTTATTAAGTTCAGACGAGATTTAAGACAAAATATACGCCTGCGATGAAAGATATTTTTATGGTAAACGAATCGCTAACTGTGCGTTTGTTGCTCCCTATTCTACTCAGTTTGTAATTTCACGTGCCATATAAAGTTAGGGTGGAATAACTAAATATCTAAATTTAACCAATAAAATAGGAACGGTTGTAACGGCTTTTGAATTTGACAGTTGTTTGGAAAATTTCTGGTATGGGGAATTAATTATAATCCTGATTGAATCATGACACGTGTTAGTGGTAAATGGGTATGTTATAAATACAAGTTGGTGTGTTAATAACAGCTCAGTAATTAAATCATTATTATTTTAAAAAATTAAAACATATTTTTTAAGAATTGTTTAACAGACTATTATCGTTAAACTGATAAGTATTTAAATAATCCTTAATTTTTATTTTTCTTCCCTCATTTCACTATCTCTAATTGGTCAAAGATCTTTAGAGTTTTCTTCGGGGCACTAATATAAAGTCAAAATTATACGAAAAGAATTTTAAATTCTAAATTAAAGTAATCGATTTTAATATATTAACTTAAATATTTAAATTTCCAAAATATCTAAAAACTACATTTGTCACCCATACCTACCACTAAAGTCATTTCCTACTTATGGCATTTTCGTGGTTTATTGGAATCAAAGAAGCATTTTCTAGACCAAACTCTTATAAATAGAAGAGTCCTCTCTCAGTCTGTCATGAAAAGTAACATCTTTTCTTTCTCTCTATCATCTCATCTTATTGAGAGACTGTATTTGTATTGGAGTTTCTAAAATCAAGGAAAGAAGAAATGGGTGGTGTGTTGGTATCTGTGGTGATGTCACTTGTGGTGGTGGTGATATCATGGGCCTGGTATTCTTTATGGTGGAAGCCCAAGAAGTTAGAGAAGTATCTGATGAAGCAAGGAGTGAGAGGCCCACCGTACAAGTTTTTATTTGGAAATCTAAAGGAAGTCATCCAGATGATGAAGGAAGCTCAATCCAAGCCCATGCCTCTTTCTCATGATATCATGCCACATGTTGTCCCATACATTGATTATAACATCAAGAACTATGGTATATTTTTCTTATTCTTTTTTTTTTTATCTTTTTTATTTATTTATTTATTTTTAAAGTTTTATGAAGAAAAAATAGTTTTTTTTAATTAATTAATTTTTTTTTGTGGTACAAAAATGACTAAAAAAAGAACACCCATATGCCTATGTAGGACACCCATGTATGTATGGGCGACACAACATACCTGACTTTTAAATCATGATAGGAAATTAAGACCACATACAAGGGGTTGTGTTCTTAGGGTTTCTAGATTCGGATTTTTATCGATAATCTGATTTTTTTTTATTTTATATTAAATTGAAAAAGAAATGACCCATTTTTTAAGATATTGGAATTTATTTTCTTTATGTTTTACGGCCTTAAAAGTCACTTTTATTAGTGCAGTAATAATCTGACTTACTCACATGGCACTCATCGACATCCCCGACAAGATCTATATGCCTCGGATACATCTTCCTTTTTTTTTTTTTTTCTTGTAAGGGAAAGTGTAGTGTGTATCCCGAGGCATACAGATCCACGGTTGAGTATACCACTTGAGTAAGTCAGATTATCACCATTCATTTCCATATGTTAGCTGTTAGATCTTGGAATATATTCCTTAACTTTATTATACATTTAAGTGAATTTTTTTTTTTTTACTGTTAGCTGTATATGATATTTTACATCAGTATCTGAATCAAGATTTTGATTTTAGATTCCTAAAACAATTTCTAAAAATAGTGTTAGTTAAATTAGATTCTAAATTCTACAAATTAGTCTTTGTCAATCCAAAATCACAATCTAACCATCCGTACTCATAGATTGTGTGGTATTCAAGGGCTGTAATCATTTCAAATTTAAGATGAAGAGAGGGAGAGAGAGAGAGAGAGAGAGAGAGAGTTGACCCAAGTCTCCGAAGTCCAAAATTCAATCATGGGCGATCCAAGTCTCAGAAAAATTAGTTTTTGTCCATCCAAAATCAGAATCTAACCATATGTGCTCATAGATTGTGTGGGTATTCAAGGGCTGTAATCATTTCAAATTGAAGATAATGGGGGCGATCCAAGTCTCAGAAATTTGTGTGAACCGAGTTGACTCACCTGTGTTCCAAGTCAACCCATTAAGTTTTGTACCACGAGTTAAACTACTAGAATTATCAACTTGGAAGGATTTAACAGCAAACCAATGTTTTATTTACTATTATAATTTTTAATTTACTTGAAAATAATCATACCTTTGAACATATAATATATTTTTATGTTTATATTTTAGATTTGTGAAGCAAATTATATCGAACCGAAATATTTCTTCATTGGTCCGACTAATGGATGCCAAATGTTGTTAGCTAGATTTAAGACTTTCTGAAAAAATATTTCCTACCCTTACTTTTATTTGAATAAGTGGTTTTAAGCAGTTAATTTAACAGCTTAACATCCTCATTAGTTAACATCAAATATATATATATATATATATATATATATATATATATATAGGGGGCAGTTCAAGGGCCATATGAGAAAACATATGAAAAAAACTTTCGTTTTTCAAAATAAGGGTTAGAGGTTTTGGATTGAGCTGATTTTTTTACAAGGATGGTCACTATGATGAAAAGATCATCCTCACAAAAAAATCAGCTCAATCAGAAACTTCTAAATCCATCAAAAGTGATTTACAAATTAGTGATAAAATTGGTAAAAAATCGACGGTCCACATTCTAAATCACTTTTAATAGGGTTAAAAGTTTCAGATTGGGCTGATTTGTTTTTTGGATGATCTTCCCATAATAGAGATCATCCTCACAAAAAATCAGCTCAATCCAAAATTTCTAACCCATATTTTAAAATTTTAAAAAAAGCGAAAGTTTTTACATATGTTTTCTCATATGGCCCTTGAGCCTGACCCATATATATATATATATATATATATATATATATCAAAGGTACCCAATCAACCAACTTATCCAAAATTGGAATCAATAATCTTTGATTCTAAACATGATATACTACCCTCAAACAATTTTTGTGGATATTCATCAAACAAACAGCTAAAGATGGAAGGATATTGCAATAGATTCCTATATGACAAGGAATCTTTAGCTTGGAAACATATATTATTCTTTACATCCATCTGTCGATCTTGTCTTGTACACAAATTTCAAAGTAGTCCTTGTATGCAAGTGTAGGTGAGTTATAATTAGTCAAAAATATTTATGGATCTGTAGCTTTCTCGAGGGATATTTATAAAAGTTTACATTGCGAAACATCTATTATTTTGGTTAAAATACTCAATATGCTTATTTTACTAACTTATGTTGTTCAACAGAACTTACTGAAGTTATTCTCAATAAAATGTTTTTACTTAAGTTACTTAAACATAAATAAAATTTGTTACTAATTTGGATATAAATGTAGGTAAGTTGTCTCTCAGTTGGTTTGGAACAATTCCAAGGGTGAACATTGTGGACCCCGATTTGGCCAAGGAGGTTTTGTCTAACAAGTTGGAACACTTTGGAAAACCCCATGTGAACCCATTAGTAAAGTTGTTTACAGTTGGGCTTGCACACTATGAGGGAAAAAAATGGGCCAAACATAGAAGAATTATAACTCCTGCTTTCCATCTAGAGAAATTGAAGGTTGTTCCCCCTCCCCCAACTCCATTTATTCATAATTTTTCATTTTCTTTTTTCCTCATAAATCCAATATTTTTTAAGGTTAAAACTTAAGTTATTTTCTTCTCATTGATTTTGAAAAAAATCTAGTAATTAATCAGATCATGCCAAAAAAAAAAAAATCCACATTAAATTTTGAAGCAATGTTGATATTGATTGGGTTTTTCTCTTTGTGTTGGTTACAGCGCATGCAACCCGCTTTTTATAGTTGTTGTAGGGAGATGATCCAGCATTGGGAGAAGAAGGTAGCATCATCTCCAGAGGGGTCGTGTGAATTGGATATGTGGCCAGAACTCCAGAACCTAACCGGAGATATCATATCTCGAACCGCATTTGGTAGTAGCTTTGAGGAAGGGAGACATATATTCCAACTTCAAAATGAACTAGCCGAGCTTGTTATGCAAGTTGCTCAAACCCTCTACCTCCCGGGTTTCAGGTACAAACACACTTCTGTTCCCGTTAGATGATTGGATTGTCAAACATGATCTCCATGTGACCTGTCATAGTATATATAGATATACACATAACATTCTTTCTCATGTAGACATTGTATACCCTTCAAATCATGCTTTAAAATGCTACATTGGCTCTGGTTCGTGTTGACTTATTGATCTTCATCCATGTTACTCTCATGCAGGTATCTACCCACAAAAAGGAACGCTAGGATGAAGCACATCAATAAAGAAGTGCAAGGTCTGATGCGACAAATCATCGAGAAGAGAGAGGAAGCCATAAGACAAGGAATGGCTACTAAAGATGATTTATTGGGATTACTAATGGAATCCAATCTTAGAGAGATCAAAGAACATGGTGACTCCAAGAAAGCTGGAATGAGTATTGAAGAGGTGATAGATGAATGCAAGCTATTCTACTTCGCCGGGCAAGAGACCACATCAGTTTTGCTTGTGTGGACTATGGTTGTGTTAAGTATGCATCCAGAATGGCAAGAACGCGCAAGGGAAGAAGTCCTTGAAGTATTTGGGAAAACTGAACCAGACTTTGATGGGTTAAACCGCCTTAAAATTGTGAGTATTTTCTTCCATTACCTTTTCACTTGTGTTTGGGCATGTAGGGAGTCAGTCCTCTAAAGAATTTCTCAAAATTTTCATTGCAGGTAACCATGATTTTAAATGAGGTTCTTAGACTATACTCACCATTGGTAATGCTCAATCGACGTACTTCCGAGAGTACAACGTTAGGTGGGGTTTCTCTTCCACCAGGAATACAACTCGGATTAATGACACTTCCAATTCATCATGATCCTGAAGCTTGGGGTGAAGATGTAAAAGAATTCAAACCTGAGAGATTCTCAGAAGGAGTTTCAAAGGCTGCTAAAAATCAAGCTTCATTCTTCCCATTTGGTGGGGGGCCACGATTATGTGTCGGACAGACCTTTGCCATGATAGAAGCAAAGATGGGTCTTGCTTTGATTCTACAAAATTTCTCGTTCAAGCTTTCACCCTCCTATGCCCATGCTCCTTGGGGTTATGTTATACTTAAACCCCAACATGGAGCTCAGATCATCTTACAAAAAGTCTGATTTCTTCTTCAGAATCAGAACTACTTATCATGGTTTTCATGCTCAAGAAATTCGACTAAGTTATCTTTATGTATTAAACACTGGATGCTTGTCCAACAATAAAACATATAATATACTCTTTGTATCTTTTCTTAATCACAATGTTATTTTTTCATTGAGCATTATAGCAGCTTAATTTATTGTTCCTTTCCCTATTTAAAGATTTTATTTCAAAAAAAAAGAAATCAAAATATAATTTGAGTAAAGAGAAAAAAGTAAAAGGAAAAATGAAAAAAAAAAAAGAAAAAAAGAAAAAAAGGACAGTGAATAGTTCAAGATCATATCCAAATCCATTCTTATATGATAAGTTAGGGTTTGGAACGAGGATACATGGATCCAACACGGACCAAATCTAATAATGGGTTCATTACATGAAAAAATGGGTAAATACAACAAATTTACCCCTTTTTTGATTAAAAGGTTCGCATATTTACCCCCTTTTTTGATTAAAAGGTTGGCATCGAATTCACCCCTTTTTTCACAAAGGAGATTTTATTAGAAGAAATATATAAAATCGAAGTTGGATCCAATTCGGATCATCATAATCATATTAAAACCACCAAGGGGTGGTTGAATGCTAGTAACTTGGGGCCAAGGAATCTGCTCTTTCTATGGTTTCAAGTTCAAATCCCACTACCCATAAAAAAATCTTGGTGGCCACGCACCGCTCCACGTAGTGGGGTATAACCTGAGTGCGGGGCGTAGGGACTAGTCTGGTGCGTGCAAACTGGTCCGAATACCCTTCGTTATCAAAAAAAAAAAAAAATTAATAATCATTATTAAAAACTTGTCCCAAAAATTTGTTGCTGGCTTAATGAATCTTATTCCTACTCAATTCTCTCTAAAGCCTATCTTATGCTATTGAAAGCATCTCTATAGACTTTCAATGCTGAAATTAATGTTTTTAGAGTCTTCAACTTGTTACTAGTAATTGGGGTTCTAATTAGTCTCAATTGACTTTCTTTTAATTTATCGCCTATTGGGGTGACCACATTCTCTCAAATGCTTCTTAATCACCCAACATCAAGCACTGAGGAAACTAATCAATTAAAGGGATGATATCAACTATAAAACTCCTAAAGTTCTTGTTTTAAATTATGAAAATAGCTGAACCAATTGTATCATTTTGATGCACAAAACAAAGGATTTGGGACATTTTAGCATCAATACTACCCTTTGATGGATTTACCCACATTCGGATCTAGTTGTAAGGTATCACTGATGATAAAAGTCTTTCACTTATTATGCAAATGTCTTGTATTCTGTTGTGCTACGTGGAGCTATGAGGAGATTTAAATATTTTAGCAACTCCTAATTTTACAAATAGAGATCTCTATAGTTATAAAACATGTGATAAAATAGTGATTGTTCTTGTTCTGTTCCATGAACGTAGGCACATTGTTTAATAGTATAAATTGTTGTGTTTTGTGTGATTTTGTCTCTTTGCTATTTCATTTTTTTAAAAAATTGGTATTGTAGACAATCCAATTTGTACGGGCCCACCTCAATATAGACCTCAAAAGTGCATTTAAAGCCAAAAATCGACAAAGGGTCTAAGGGTACAAATACTCAAAAATCCCACCTTTCGATCTAATAAAATGACCCAAGGCCTTTATTTGGCCCATGGGCTGACAACAACTCATTTTTCATTACAACCACTTTAAACTCAAAGCCTTTTTCAAACCCTATCGTAGATTAATTTCTAACCTAATCCAAATACTAATCCTTAGCCAATTCCAATCACTTACTCATTTCCTAACCTAGACCATAACCAACTTCTAAGCCCCATACCCTACCCGTGTCTATTATCCTACCTTAAGTTCAAATCCAATACTACCCTAAAACTCAATCAATACTTATTTGAACATGGTCAAGGTCCACAAAGCATCAAAAGCCCATTCTTACAAGAGCTGGATACATGTCATCACCACAATTTGCCTCTCAAATCCATTCCAACTAACCTCGTCATCACCCTCAAAAGCTACAATACCCATACCTCACTCCACATCTCATGTCATAATTTAATCTCATAATTTTCTTCAAAATCCTATCATAAGCAATCTCCATACTACACCACATTCCTTCGATCTAAAATCAGAATTTTAGCAAATTCAAATACAAGAATTTGATAAATACAAGACAACCTTCATAGTCCCTTTCGGACATTACGAATAGAATGTAATACCTTTTGAATTAAAAAAATGCTCTAAGTGAATTTTAGAATATGATGAATGATATCTTCTCAGAATATTCAAAATTTATCTTAGTTTACATATACGATATTCTTATATTATCTCAAAATTTAGATTCTCACTGGAAACATCTTTATATATTTAGAAAAGCAATCCTAAAAATAGACTTGTTTTTCCTAAAGAAAAATTAAATTATTTTAAACAAAAATACAATTTCTAGGATTTTATAAAAAAACAAAAACTATATACTTGGAAATCGTGTTAAACAATTTGTTGACAAATTTCCTGATGAAATAACTGATAAGAAACAATTACAAAGATTTTTAGGATGTTACAATTACGTTCTCAATTTTATAAAAAATCTAAAGATGAACGAAAACTCCTTTTCGATTTTCTTAAAAAAAAAAAAAATATAAATATATATATATATGAATGTAGAATCATAGTTTAGCCGTTCAAAAAATTAAACAAGCTGTTAAAGTCCTACCTTGTTTACATATTCAAAATCCAGAATTACGAAAACTAATTCCAACTGATGCCTCTAAAATAGGATATAGAGGAATCTTAATCCAAAAACCAAAAACAAATGAAGAACAAATTGTTATATATACCATAGGAATTTGGAATCTCTATCAACAAAATTATTTAACAATCAAAAAAGAGATTTTAGCAATTGTTTTACCAATTTTAAAATTTCAAAGTGATATTTTAAATAAAAAATTCTTATAAAAAATTAATTGTAAATCTGCAAAAAAAATTTTAGAACAAGATGTCAAAAATCTTGTGTGCAAGTGTAGGTGAGTCATAATTACTCAAAAATATTTATGGATCTGTAGCTTTCTTGAGGGATATTTATAAAAGTTTACATTTTAAATCTACATTGCCAAACAACTATTATTTTGGTTTAAAATACTCTTAGTTCAATGCTTATTTTACAAACTTACGTTGTTCAACATAACTTACTAAAGTTATTCTCGATAAAGTGCTTTTACATAAAATACTGAAACATTAGTAAAATTTGTTGCTAATTTGGATATAAATGCAGGTAAGTTGTATCTCAGTTGGTTTGGAACAATTCCTAGGGTGAACATTGTGGACCCCAATTTGGCCAAGGAGGTTTTGTCTAACAAGTTGGAACACTTTGGGAAGACCCATGTGAACCCACTAGTGAAGTTGTTTACAGTTGGGCTTGCACACTATGAGGGAAAAAATGGGCCAAACATAAAAGAATTATCACTCCTGCTTTCCACCTAGAGAAATTAAAGGTTGTTCCCTCTCCCCCTCCCCAACTCCATTTATTCATAATTTTTCATTTTCTTTTTCTCCCCATTAATCCGACATTTTTAAGGTTAAAACTTAAGTTATTTTCTTCTCATTGATTTAGAAAAAAAAATCTAGTAATTAATCAAATCATGCCGAAAAAAATACCAACATTAAACTTTGAAGCAATGTTGATATTGATTGGGTTTTTCTCTTTGTGTTGGTTACAGCGTATGCGACCCGGCTTTTATAGTTGTTGTAGGGAGATGATCCATTAAAGCGCATGCACTCGCCTTTCAAAAGCATCATCTCTAGAGGGGTCGTGTGAATTGGATATGTAGCTGGAACTCCAGAACCTAACCGGAGATATCATATCTCAAACCGCATTTGGTTGTAGCTATGAGGAAGGGAGACATATATTCCAACTCCAAAATGAATCGGCCGAGCTTGTTATGCAATTTACTCAAACCCTCCACCTCCTGAGTTTCAGGTACAAACACACTTCTGTTCCCATTAGATGATTGTATTGTCCAACATGATCTCCATGTGACCTGTTATAGTAAGAATATATATATATATATATGGGAGCGGTTCAGCAGCCCTAAAGTTTTCCAAGTTTGGTGCCAAACATTTTTCAAAATATGGGTTAGAAGCTTTGGAATGAGCTGATGTTTTGTGAGGATGATCTCTATGATGAGAAGATCATCCTCACTAAAAATCAGCCTATTCCAAAACTTCTAACCCCATCAAAAGTGATTTACAAAAATTGGACGGTCCACGATTCTTCAACTTGTAAACTAGGGTTAGAAGTTTCAAAATGAGCTGATTTATTGTGAGGATGATCTTTTCACCGTAGAGATCATCATCACAAAAAATCAGCCTATTCCAAAACTTCTAACCCCATCAAAAGTGATTTACAAAAAATGTTTGGCACCAAACTTGGCAAACTTTAGGGCTGCCGAACCGCTCCCTATATATATATAACATTATTTCTCATTTAGACAATGTATACCCTTCAAATCATGCTTTAAAATGCTACATTGGCTCTGGTTTGTGTTGACTTCCTGACTTTCACCGAAATTACTCTCATGCAGGTATCTTCCCAAAAAAAGGAACGTAAGATGAAGCACATCAAAGAGAAGTGCAAGGTCTGATGCGACAAATCATCAAGAAGCTACAATACCCATACCTCACCCCACAATCTCATGTCATCACCACAATCTACCTCTCAAATCCATTCCAACCAACTTAATCATCACCCTCATAAGCTACAATACCCATACCTCAACCCACATCTCATGTCATAACCTAACCTCATGATTTTCTTCAAAACCTTACCACAAGCAACCTTCAAACTACACCACACCCTTTTTCCTTAATCAACTCACTTAATCCACCAAAAAGCTACACATGCTTACAACCTTGCAATTTATGGTTTTCTCTACCCTCTTAAAACCAGCTACTTAAAATTGTCATACCTTAGTCATTCCCTCAATCAACCACCTCACTTAATTCACACTCAACCTAGGCATGGGTTGTAAGACCCAACCCATATGAATCCAACCAATGGGCATGGGTAAAAAAGATCCATTTATCTTTTTTCCACTATCTTCAAATTCCAACTCACTTCTCTCCAATGTCTCATATTATTTTTCCCCATTCCCAATTTTGGGACCCTTTTGACCCTAAAGGTATCTCAAACCTCTATAAAAATCCACCATCTTTCTATAAAAAATCTCATGCTTGAACCTTCTCTTTCAAAGTTCAAAAATTTCACAATTTTTCTCTCTTTCTTACACACACAATCTCTCTAAAATCCCTTAAACTCCCAATCTCAAATCCCTATACTATTCTCTCAACTCTCAACCCAAAATCTACTAATCTACATTTCTCTACACTAAAAGAAGGATCAAGATTCAAAATCCATCATTTTAAGAAAAAGAAGAGAAGAAAGACAGAAACAAGGTAGGGTTAAGGAAAAAACTGTGGTGTAATTGTTTTCCTTCCCCTTTTCGATCTCCTTCTTCTATTTCTCCCCCTCATTCTTAATTTTTTTTATAAATTCCTTAAGAAGTAATGAACACCCTCACCTATACTCAGTAGATTGGTCTTTGACTAGGTCGAAAGGATATGGGTTAAGCCTTTAAAAAGATATTTGTCTCTTGCACACACTTTTCACCCACCACTTCAAATTGTTTTAGGTTAATGGTATTTGGACCCTTTTTTCCAAAACTTGGACTCATGACAACAAAAACTTACACTTTTCAAAACCTGGTGATTTCAAGGCAAGAATAGAATTCCTTTCTCAATAAGGAAATCCTCATGATCTAGGCCAAGATTGAAATCCCTCACACCCGAGGATATAAAATAAAGTTTTTTTTTTTTTTTTTTTCTATTTTTGTTATTTTTTTTTCTTTTTAAAATGGGCATATTCTCAAGGTTATCGCCCAAGGTGGAGATAGCAAAATGCTTAATTCCTTCCTCACAATCTAGATGGACCCCTTACCTAGATCTTAGGTAGATTGACTACTTGGTTGTCATGGTGAAAATGGATAAACTAATAGGTTAATTAAAGGTAATTGATTCAAGAATGTGTATGGTTCACTGAATTAGATTGGAATTTTTTTTTACATCATCAGATTTGTAGATACCTTCTACTATGCAACTTGCTCTGATAGTCATATTTATTGCTTGCATGTTTATTTTTCCCTCTATGCTTATTAGTATATCTATCTATGGACACTAGGTTGATTACACCCTTTGTTAAATATTGACAAAGAGGGAAAAATAGTTTTCACCCATGTATACTATCCTGTTTCATGTCTACATGCAAACCATTAAGGGGGAGCGAAGTAGTAGTTAAAATTTAGGCTTTTATTTAAATACTTTTGTAAGAGTCTATCAGGTATAAGCTTGTTTATTATTTTGGGAATATTTTTCAGTTTGATTTGTCTAGATTAGGTTTTGTCTTGTAATTAATAAAGGGAAAGATTGTTAGTTTCATATTTTGTCAATCTCGAGACTTAGTTGTGTGTCAGACCAATTTGCATTTGAAGACGAGTGAAGACTCTAGTAAAGTCGTTCACCTCAAGCACCTCAACAAAACATTCCACATGTGTGTGCAAGTAGCCTAAAATGTAGTGAGACCACCTAGACCGTTACCCAACACCCAAGTAATATGTAGGTCTTCTTAGAATATTGAAAACATTGAGTTCCACAATCCGTTATTCAGTGGACTCTCTAGGCACCAAAAATTGTTTTCCAGGGGTGCCAAAAGTGCTCCTTGGATGCCTCTCAACATCAACTAGACTCCCTAGACATCTTGGTGATAGTTTGGGGGATTCATATTGGTAATATCTACAATATCCTCGAATCGTTTGATGATTAGACCTTTTGGGAGTAAAATATGCCCAAAATAGGCAATTTTGGTGTTCCGGGTGCCACTGGCAACAAGCAGACCAATTAATGTCATTTCCACTTTGCGTTCCGGGCACCACTAGAAAGTAGCATTGTGCCGTCGATAGAGAGTTCACTTTGAACTCTAACTTGAAAACTATAGTCGTTGGAGTTCCCGATGCCACCCAAAAATGTTTGGGTGCCACGTAGAAATGTCTTGGTGCTACTGCGAGATGACTATTAGCTCACAAATACCTTTATAACTCAGCCCCTTGGCCCATTTGTGGGTTGATCAAATCCTTGAGAACTTGCTCCCAAACTTCCCTCATTTCTTGGAGCCCTCTCATGTCATTGGAAACCATGGATTGAGTGGAGACCATCCTCAACCCCATGTCCCTCTAGTTTGATCCACATTCATTTCACCCTTATTCACCCTTCCACACACATTGGCACATCATTTTGAGCAAGAAACTGAAGTTGATGAAGCTACGTACAAGGAACAATAGTTTACGGATGAAGTGAACAACAAGGACTCGAAGATCTCAAGCATCAAGTAGGAAAATCCTTGTGTTGAATCAAGTCTTTGTAAGTTTTGTGTTTTCATTTTTACAAAACCTTCTAGAAGATCTTTCTTGGTTTTGCCTTGTGAAAAACTAAGCACTTGCTAGAGTCGAGGACTCTCATCAAGTGTCAATGTTCTAAGTTACTCCTAAGGACAAAACTTAGAGTTAGAGTAAGGTGTTATCTCTTTCGAACAAGAAGGTAATGAAATTTAGCCTAGAGAAAAATTTCATGTACGGTTTGAGGTGAATTGAAAACCTCATTGATTAGTGAACACTAAAACCTTTGTGAAGGTGACCTTGGGAGTGGATGTAGGCACATTGCTGGACCACTAAAATTTTTATATCTCTTGTTTCATTTACATTTCAGTCATATTTACACTTGAATGGTTTGCATGCCATGAATGTATGTGTGCCATGAATGACATGAGTTGAATACATAAATTTTAAGTGTAATTTGGTTTATTTTCTAACTAGAGACCTAGTATAAAATCGAGAGAATAAACTAACTGATCGCATAGTTAAATTAACACACCTAGGTGAATTTAAATAATTGGGAAGAATTTTTAAATTATCCTATTCATCCTACTCTAGGGCTAGACAAGGTACAAAGTACACAATTTCATGATTTTCAATCAATTTATTCAAATTATATAAAATTTAGATTTTCGATTTTCAATCGGTTTATTCAATTCGTATAAAATTCAGATTTTTTTGATTTTCAATTTTTTTCACAATCACGTAAAATTTTGAATAACTATTGCTTTTGTTAAATCTTATAAAATTTCTAATTTGGGATTATCAATAATTTTTCATTAAACCTTTAGTTTCTTGATTCCCAATTATGGTATATTATGATGTTGCCATGTGAGTATAGTTTTAAAGAATGTTACTTATTAAGTTTCCATAGTTGTGACCCTATACTTATAAACGTTTATGAATTATTATTATATCGACACCTTTTGAAGAATAAACTTACACTTTAGTAAATATTATTGCCCAATATAGATATACATGAATTCTATTAATTTTATAACCGTAAAAGTAGCATAAATTAGTAAAATTTATGAAATATCAAATTGTATTAATTTTGATTATTAGGGTGACAATAAAGAACAATAATATTTATAATGGTAGACTGAATTAGGTAAGTCGGATTAGCCCAAAAGACAATTTCATTTAACTAATTGGAGTCTGGGTAAGGCAATAAATTTACATGAATTTTTACAGACGTTGGATTGGATACCCAAAGGTAATCAAACTCACTAAATAAATTATGTAAATTAAATTATCCTTGCAAGATATTTATTATTACCCTTACAAATGAGTGAACATTCAATATATCTAGTTTTAACCCAAAGGATAAATTTTAGGTGATATTGATAAATTTATTAAATAAAACTCAAAGAACTTATTAGAGCATTATCTTTATCTAATTTAAGTTTTCAATTCGTTGCACTCTTATGCTTCTACCATTCCGATCCTTACTAGATCTAATTTTTTGAAATTGTATGAACACGTCCAATTCAAGATCTTGACCTAACACTTATTTATAAGAAGCTTACAGATCTCATTGAGGATAGTACGACATCAAGACATTCCTATCCCAGAATGATAGTGCATTACAGTATCTAAGGGTTGCGTAAGAAAAATTCAAATCTGTTGATAACTCATTCGCAGGTACTCTGATGGATAAGTTGATAGACTACAAAATACGATGAGGCCTAAGGAATTCAAGATCATATCCTAACATGACTAACAAGACTATAACTTTAGTTTGAGTTTAGTCTCCTTTTGTTGACTGTAGGATAGTCTTAGATCGTTGTAGAGATCGATGGTCTCGATCGGGTGAGTTAGGTGCCTAGTGTCATTCGAAACTTATAATTTGATCCATTTCTCAATGTCTTTCTCGTAGACCGATCAAAATTTTATTCAGAGTCATTTTATGATTTCTAGACCTAAACTAGGTATCAAAGTCCCAAAAACATTAGGATTTACATTTGCTTGAGGATCAACTGAGGCACTTTTAGAATCGCTTTTCACCAGATAATCGTATAACTTTAGATTGTTGGGGAATCCTTTTTAATAGGCAATGATTGTCGTTAGTATCATCACAATTATCAATCTAAAGAAACTTTGTTTTGAATCGGTGAGTGTATCCTCTTTTGGTTTATCCAATTTTTTCTTGAGGTAAAATAGAGAGTCTACCCCCTTTTATTGTTGTCTACTTCTTAGGAGTTGTGTTATGAAGCTCATGTAAAGACTAGAGAAATTTCTTATCAACCTTAGAGCAAGTCTATGGAACAATGTCAAGGCTGCTCTATATAAGCTCGACATAGGAAAGCATCCTTCCATTTTTTTGAGTTCTATTACCTGCTTTTAGTGGTAGAGATGTTCCATCGGATCAACAGATTCTTACAAATGGAGGTTCCTCAAATCTTGGATTGCAAATTGAGCAAGTTGCTCAGTTGACTTTCCCTTTTCAAGTGTCACCAGAATGTTGGGTTCTTTCTTTTGTTTCTTCAATGTAGAGTCTATTTCATTTCGATTGATGAACTCACCATCATTTTGCCTTAGTTCCAACTATTCTACTTCTTGGTGTTTTACATTTTTTACTCTACCTCTCTATCTTACTCTACTTATAGAATTGGAACGTTGATGTTCTCTAGAGGTTGATTATTCTTTTATCTTTATTGTATACCATGATTCGGAGTATTGATTGCATCTCAAAGGTGATTTTCCCCTGGACCATTATGTTAAGTTTGTAGAGTTGCATTCTCTTGATGCAAAAATGCAACAGTTTCTTATTGCTCTTATATTTGAATTTGAACTCTTTGGAGTTTGTTCATCTGCATAAAGGTGTATCTTAATAGAACAAGAATTAATATAAAATTAAAATTACAAAACTAGTTTAGAATGGCAAGTAAAGTCGTTCCATTGAGGATTGGGAGAATGATTTTTCAATTTTAGAAAACCAAAGGAAAAGGTTATGATTTTGAAGAAAAGTTAAATTTTATAGAAAATAACAAAACTAATTAAAATTAAGAAATACTTGCAATTTGAGAAAATATAGGGAGAATAAATCTATCAAAATAATGAAATTTAATCATAATATTCAAGTTCTTGACAAATAACTCAAATCAGAATCCAACTAAGGATCTTTACTCCTTAAATTATAATTTGAGCCAAACATTTCTAATGTCTGGAAAGTATGTTTTAATCTTTAATCAGGGTGTCGTAAATAATTTAAGAAATGAGGGTGTAATAAGTAAAAAGCAGTCGAACTACAGCTTTGTTTTTTATTAAGTTCAGACGAGATTTAAGATTAAATATACGACGCGACTGCGATGAAAGATATTTTATGGTGAACGAATCGCAAACTATACGTTTGTTGCTCTGTACTCAGTTTGTAATTTCACGTGCCATACAACTAAGGTGGAATAACTAAATATCTAAATTTAACCAATAAAATAGGAACGGTTGTAACGGCGTTTGAATTTGACGGTTGTTTTGGAAAATTTCTGGTATAGGATTTAATTATAATCCTCATTGAATTATGACATGTGTTAGTGGTAGATGGGTATGTTATAAGTAAAAATTGGTGTGTTAATAGCTGTTCCGTAATTAAATCATTATTATTTTAAAAAATTAAAACATATTTTTTAAGAATTGTTTAACAGACTGTTATAGTTAAAATGATAAGTATTTAAATAACCCTTAATTTTTATTTTTTTCTTCCCTCATTTCACTATCTAATTGGTCAAAGATCTTTTAGAGTTTTCTACAGGGCTCTGATATAAAGTCAAAATAATACTAAAATATATGTTTTGAAAAGAATTTTAAATTCTAAATTAAAATAATCGATTTTAATATATTGACCTAAATATTTAAATATCCAAAATGTCTAAAAACTGCATTTATCGCGCGTACCCACAACTAAAGTCATTTCCTACTTATGGCATTTTCGTACTTTATTGGAATCAAAGAAACATCTTCTCTCTCTCTCTCTCTCTCTCTCTCTCTCTCACTCTGTCATGAAAAGTAACATCTTTTCTCTCTCTCTCTCTCTCTCTCTCTCTCTCTCTCATCTCATCGAGAGACTGAGAGACTGTATTTGTATTGGAGTTTCTAAAATCAAGGAAAGAAGAAATGGGAGAGATGGGTGGTGTGTTGGTATTTGTGTGTTATGTGTCTTGCTAATTTCAGCAAATTTGGAAGTAAAGATGGTTACTTCGAGGGTAACCTGCCTCCTTAGACAGAATTTAATCTGGAGAAAAAAATCACTTGCCGTTTTCATTCATAATAGCAGATTAAATACACCCTTCAATCCCTCACTTGCTATTAACAACTACCCACAATGTACCCCACTAACTACAGCAATCCACTAACCACATAACTTCCACCACAACCCATTAACTATACATAACTGACTACACATTACAGCAACCATTAACTACACATAACTGACTACACATTACAGCAACAAAGCAACCCACTACTACATAACTTCTACTCCACAACCCACTAACTACCTAATTGACTAATTTCTCTACAGCAGACTTTACAGCAACCCACTAATTATAACTTCCCAACTGAATAGAATCACCACAACTGTTAGGCACGTAACATGCCTGTCCCCTTGGAAAAAACCTTGTCCTCAAGGTTTATGTCAGGAAATTGTTCACACAACTTGTAGTACGACTCCCATGTGGCATCCTCCTCTTCTAATCCTTGCCACTTGATCAAGACTTCAGTAGCAGCTTGACGCCCCCTTTTTACCATACGCCTATCCAAAATTTTGTCTGGCTTAGGCTGAAAGATTCCATCATCATTTACAATGGTTAGAGCTGGCTGTACCTGGACATTGCTTCCCAAATTTTTCTTCAAACATGAGACATGGAATATGGGATGAATCTTTGCTCCTTCGGGAAGCTTCAATTGATAGGCGACCAGTCCTATTTTTCGAATAATTTGGAAGGGCCCAAAGTACCTTGGCGATAATTTAAGAACCTTTCGGAGAGCCAGGGACTGTTGGCGATAGGGTTGAAGCCGTAAGAAAACCCAATCACCTACTTCAAAGGAGCGCTCTGTTCGATGCCTATCCGCCAATTGTTTCATCCTCTGTTGAGCATCTTGAAGATTCTCCTTGAGGATTTGTATAAGATGATCCCTGTTTTTCAGAACTTGCTCCACAACTTGCACCTTAGTGGTACTTGATATAAGATTGTAAATGGGGTGGTGGCACCCCATATACTGCCTCAAAGGGTGTCAGACCTATGGCTGAATGTGTATTGGTGTTATACCAATACTCAGCTAAGGAAACCCATCGATACCATTCCTTGGGTCGTGTACTACAGAAGCTTCTTAAGTAGTTCTCAAGACACTTGTTAACAATCTCAGTCTGGCCATCGGTTTGAGGATGGTAAGCTGAACTCATTTTCAGCTCGGTACCTTGCAACTTGAAGAATTCCTGCCAAAATGCACTCGTAAAAGCCGGATCCCGATCGCTAACAATTGATGCAGGTATGCCGTGTAACTTAAATATGTGGTCGAGGAAGAGTTTAGCCACCATTGCCGCAGTATAGGGATGCGAGAGAGGAATAAAATGAGCATATTTCGATAGTCGGTCAACTACCACCATGATGACGTTCATGTTATGAGATGAAGGTAAGCCCTCAATGAAGTCCATTGAGATATCCGTCCAGATACGAGAAGGGATAGGTAAGGGCTGAAGTAAACCAGCCGGTGCCACATTTTCAGCCTTGTGACGTTGGCAAATGTCGCATTCTCGTACATGCTTTCTCACATCACCCTTCAAGCCAAGCCATTAAAAATTAGCTTTCACCCTTTGTAAGGTCTTGTGAAATCCCGAATGTCCCCCAATGGGACTGTTATGTAGCTTGTGCAGGATTTTTTCTTTAAAAGGTGAATGAGGACTTAGATAAAGTCTACCTTTGTAAAATAGAAGTCCGTTATGTTCCGTAAAATGAGTGGGATCCAACGATCCTCGCTTTAGTTGTTGCAACTTGTCTTGAATATCAGAATCTTCATTATATTCAGATTGTAGTTCATCCAACCAAGTGGCAATAGGGCTGGAAACAGCCTTAATCTCGCCATCTTCATTCCTACGGGATAGAGCATCAGCAACCTTGTTGAGATGACCACTTCGGTACTCCACCACGAAGTCATACCCAATGAGCTTAGATACCCATTGTTGCTGTGAAGGTGTCCCTACTCGCTGTTCCAAGAGGTACTTGAGGCTTTGATGATCTGTTTTGACTATAAACCTTCTTCCGAACAAGTAAGGTCTCCATTTTCTGACTGCCATCACCAAAGCCAGCAGTTCCCTTTCGTAGGTTGATAAAAATGAGGATTTCCCCTTCAATGCTTGGCTGTAGAATGCGATAGGCCTTCCTTCTTGCATGAGCACAGCACCAACACCCGAACTTGATGCGTCACACTCGATGATGAAGGTCTTACTGAAATTTGGAAGTGCCAAAACAGGTGGGCCTGTCACAGCTTCTTTGAGCTTTGCAAAAGCCTCTTGAGATTCCGGAGTCCAATGAAAAGAGTTCTTCTTTAGCATGTCAGTGAGAGGTTTGGCAATTTTTCCATAATCTCTCACAAACTTTCTGTAATATCCTGTTAGACCCAAAAATCCCCTTAAAGACTTTAGAGACGAGGGTAACGGCCACTCCACCATAGTAGATATTTTACTAGGGTCCGCCGCTACTCCAAACTTCGAAATTATGTGACCCAAGTAGTCGATTTCTTCACAGCCAAACCTGCACTTAGATTCTTTGGCAAACAGGTGGTGAGAACGTAACAACCCCAACACTACGCTGAGGTGCGTTAAATGCTCATCCCATGAGTGACTATAAATTAGAATATCATCAAAAAATACTAAGACAAACCTCCGTAAGTATGGTCCAAATATGTCATTCATGAGACTTTGAAAGGTGGACGGTGCGTTTGTGAGGCCGAAGGGCATTACAAGGAACTCATAGTGTCCCTCATGAGTTCTGAATGCTGTTTTTGGTATGTCATCTGGATGTACCCTGATTTGATGATAGCCTGAACGCAGATCCAATTTAGAGAACACCTCCGCTCCATGTAATTCATCTAGCAACTCGTCAATGACAGGAATAGGAAACTTGTCTTTGATTATTGATTGATTTAGTGCACGGTAATCCACGCATAAACGCCACGTACCATCGTTCTTCCTTACTAACAACACGGGCGAGGAAAATGGACTGTGGCTGGGGCGTATTATGCCTGAATGTAACATCTCGCGAACCATTTTTTCAATTTCCCCCTTTTGATAATGGGGATATCGATAGGGTCTGACGCTTATGGGCTTAGTTCCTTCTTCAAGCAAAATTCTATGGTCCTGCGGACGCTGAGGTGGTAACCCAGTTGGCTCACTGAAAACATCCTTGAACTTATCAAGAATGGCTTGGATACGTGTGTTGGGACGAGCATTCGGGCTACTCTGCGTCATGCAACAAATTTGAAGAAGCAAGCTATACTTCTCCTCCTTGTTAATTTTCTGCAAGTTACCTTCATCTAAGAACTCCATATTTTTAGCAGATTCACCCTTTAACTTACATTTCTTCCCACCATAGTTAAATTCCATGGTTAGAAGTGAGAAATCCCAAGTTATTGGGCCAAGTGTTTGAAGCCATTGTGCTCCCAATACCGCTTCACAACCACCCAAGCTTAACAAATAGAACTCAACCTCTATTGAGACACCTTGCAAAGTTAATCCCCACACCCATACATCTGCCCTCACAAGGAATTTTATCGCTATTAGCAACCGCCACCTCAAATTTGTCACCCTTTTTTATGTTTAGTCCCGCTTTGTGGGCTGCCATTGTATCTAAAAAATTGTGAGTGCTACTGAATCGATTAGAACTACTACCTCCCTTTTTCCAACTCTTCCCCTAACTTCATCGTTTGTGGAGCATATGAACCGGCAATGGCATGCAAGGAAATCCCGGGCTGGCTGTTGGAATCCTCACCTTCTTCGTTGTCTCCCATTTCCGCACCTTCCTCCATCCTATCTTCATTTACTTCGTCCGGCCAACTTCCTTCGAGAAGGAAAAGTTTTTGAACCTTGCATTTATGGCCAGGAGCGAATTTTTCATCGCAATTGTAGCATAATCCACGATCTCTGCGCTCCTTCATCTCCACCGGTGTGAGTCGTTTGAGAGGAATTGTGGAAGATTTGTTAGTAGCTCCCGAAGAAGCAACTGTGTTAATGCTGTTTGGGGGTTTGATTTGTCGTCGCCGAGCTAGCACTTTTTCCTCTTGCATTCTAGCGAGCCCAACAGCCTCAGAGAGGGATGTGGGCCTAAGCATTTGAACACTTAGTCTTACATCCTCTCGTAACCCTCCAATGAAGCAACTAACCATGAAGGATTCTTTCAAACCCTCCGTCTTGTTAGCCAATTCTTCAAATTGTGTTTGATATTGCTCCACCGAAGACGTTTGTCGCAGTTTGGACAGCATAGCCGTTGGATCTTCATATGGTGAAGGTCCAAACCTAATTTGCAAAGCAGAGGCAAAGGATTCCCAAGTCGAAATCGCCCCTGACCGCTCCATCCAACGAAACCATTGGAGTGCCTTACCTTCCATGTGAAAGGAGGCTATAAGCAGTCTTTGAGTGGAAGGAGTCTGCTGATGGACAAAGAATTGCTCTGCCCTATAAAGCCAACCATCCGAATCCACCCCAGTAAACCTTGGAAATTCCAAGCGTACTGTCCGAGTCTGAATTCCCTTGTCAACCTCAAATTGATGAGGTTCATCTAGTCTGTTAACGGTTCTGCTCGAGCTCTCCCCTATCTCTTTGCCTTGTTCTTTCGAGAAATGCTCAAATTTTGTGTCCATACTCGAAACCTTCATCATTAGTTCATTAAGCATCTTCCCGTGGATCTCTGTGGTTTCCTTCAAGAGACCCATCATCTCATCGAGTTTGGCATTTCGCGTTCCCTCCGCCATTCCAGAATCAACCGCTCTGATACCAATGTTATGTGTCTTGCTAATTTCAGCAAATTTGGAAGTAAAGATGGTTACTTCGAGGGTAACCTGCCTCCTTAGACAGAATTTAATCTGGAGAAAAAAATCACTTGCCGTTTTCATTCATAATAGCAGATTAAATACACCCTTCAATCCCTCACTTGCTATTAACAACTACCCACAATGTACCCCACTAACTACAGCAATCCACTAACCACATAACTTCCACCACAACCCATTAACTATACATAACTGACTACACATTACAGCAACCATTAACTACACATAACTGACTACACATTACAGCAACAAAGCAACCCACTACTACATAACTTCTACTCCACAACCCACTAACTACCTAATTGACTAATTTCTCTACAGCAGACTCTACAGCAACCCACTAATTATAACTTCCCAACTGAATAGAATCACCACAACTGTTAGGCACGTAACATTGTGGTGTATCATGGGTCTGGTATTCTTTATGGTGGAAGCCCAAGAAGTTGGAGAAGTATCTGATGAAACAAGGAGTGAGAGGTCCACCGTACAAGTTTTTATTTGGAAATCTAAAGGAAGTCATCAAGATGATGAAGGAAGCTCAATCCAAGCCCATGCCCCTTTCTGATGATATCATGCCACATGTTGTCCCATACATTGATCATAACATCAAGAACTATGGTATATTTTTCTTATTCTTTTTTTCATAACATACCTGACTTTAAAATCATGATAGGAAATTAAGACCACACATACAAGGGGTTTTCTTCTTAAGGTTTCTAGATTTGGATTTTTATCGATAATCTGATTTTTTAATTTTATTTGAAAAAGAAATGACCCATTTTTTAAGATCTTGGGATTTATGTTCTTTATGTTTTATGGCCTTAAAAGTTACTTCTATTAAAGTTAACTGTAAGATATTTCCTTAGTGCGGTGATAATCTTACTTACTCACATTGCTTACTCATCGACATCCCTGACAAGATCTCTGTGCCTCGGATACATCTTTTTAGGGGAAGTGTAATGTGTATCCCGAGGCATGCAGATCCACGGTTGACAGATGTCGATTGAGTATATCACGTGGGTAAGTCAGATTATGACTATTCATTTCCATATGTTAGCTGTAAGATGTTGGAATATATTCCTTAACTTTATAATGCATTAAAGTGATTTTAGATTTTTGCATCAGTATCTGAATCGAGGTTTTGATTTTAGATTCTTAAAACAATTTCTAAAAATATTGTTTTAGTTAAATTAGATTCTAATTTTTATATCTCTTGTTTCATTTACATTTCAGTCATATTGTTTTAGTTAAATTAGATTATTATTATTATTTTTTAATTTAAGAAAGTTTATTTATTTATAAAATAATCCTAAAAAATATATGATCTTCGGATTTTGATGATACCAAAAGAATTTTTTGTTAGAATAGATTTTGTTTCACACTAAAATAGGGTCGACTAATGGATGCCAAATATTGTTAGCTAGATTTAAGATTTTCTGAAAAATATTTCCTACCCTTACTTTTATTTGAATAAGTGGTTTTAACAAGTTAATTTAACAGCTTAACATTCTCATTAGTTAACATGAAATATCTATGTATCAATGGTACCCAATCAACCAACTTATCCAAAATTGGAATCAATAATTTTTTATTCTAAACATGATATACTACCCTCAAACAATATTTGTGGATATCCATCAAACAAACAGCTATGATGGAAGGATATTGCAATAGATTCGTAAATGACAAGGAATCTTTAGCTAGGAAACATATATTATTCTTTACATCCATCTGTCGATCTTGTCTTGAACACAAATTTCAAAGTAGTCCATGTATGCAAGTGTAGGTGAGTTATAATTAGTCAAAAATAGTTATGGATCTGTAGCTTTCTCGAGGGATATTTATAGAAGTTTACATTTTTAATGTACATTGCCAAACATCTATTATTTTGGTTAAAATACTCAATAATGCTTATTTTCCAAACTTATGTTGTTCAACAGAACTTACTGAAGTTATTCTCAAATAAAATGTTTTTACTTAAGTTACTGAAACATAATTAAAATTTGTCACTAATTTGGATATAAATGCAGGTAAGTTGTCTCTCAGTTGGTTTGGAACAATTCCAAGGGTGAACATTGTGGACCCTGATTTGGCCAAGGAGGTTTTGTCTAACAAGTTGGAACACTTTGGAAAGCCCCATGTGAACCCACTAGTGAAGTTGTTTACAGTTGGGCTAGCACACTATGAGGGAAAAAAATGGGCCAAACATGAAGAATTATAACTCCTGCTTTCCATCTAGAGAAATTGAAGGTTGTTCCCCCTCCCCAACTCCATTTATTCATAATTTTTCGTTTTATTTTTTTCCTCATAAATCCAATATTTTTAAGGCTAAAACATAAGTTATTTACTTCTCATTGATTTAGAAAAAAAAATCTAGTAATTAATCAGATCATGCCGAAAAAAATATCCACATTAAACTTTGAAGCAATGTTGATATTGATTGGGTTTTTCTCTCTGTGTTGGTTACAGCGCATGCAACCCGCCTTTTATAGTTGTTGTAAGGAGATGATCCAGTATTGGGAGAAGAAGGTAGCATCATCTCCAGACGGGTCGTGTGAATTGGATGTGTGGCCAGAACTCCAGAACCTAACAGGAGATATCATATCTCGAACCGCATTTGGTAGTAGCTTTGAGGAAGGGAGACAAATATTCCAACTCCAAAATGAACTGGCAGAGCTTGTTATGCAAGTTGCTCAAACCCTCTACCTCCCGGGTTTCAGGTACAAACACACTTCTGTTCCCGTTAGATGATTGGATTGTCAAACATGATCTCCATGTGACCTGTCATAGTATATATATACACATAACATTCTTTCTCATGTAGACATTGTATACCCTTCAAATCATGCTTTAAAATGCTACATTGGCTCTGGTTCGTGTTGACTTATTGATCTTCATCGATGTTACTCTCATGCAGGTATCTTCCCACAAAAAGGAACGCTAGGATGAAGCACATCAATAAAGAAGTGCAAGGTCTGATGCGACAAATCATCGAGAAGAGAGAGGAAGCCATAAGACAAGGATTGGCTATTAAAGATGATTTATTGGGATTACTAATGGAATCCAATCTTAGAGAGATCAAAGAACATGGTGACTCCAAGAAAGCTGGAATGAGTATTGAAGAGGTGATAGATGAATGCAAGCTATTCTACTTCGCCGGGCAAGAGACCACATCAGTTTTGCTTGTGTGGACTATGGTTGTGTTAAGTATGCATCCAGAATGGCAAGAACGTGCAAGGGAAGAAATTCTTGAAGTATTTGGGAAAAATGAACCAGACTTTGATGGGTTAAACCGCCTTAAAATTGTGAATATTTTCTTCCATTACCTTTTCACTTGTGTTTGGGCATGTAGGGAGTCAGTCCTCTAAAGAATTTCTCAAAATTTTCATTGCAGGTAACCATGATTTTAAATGAGGTTCTTAGACTATACTCACCATTGGTAATGCTCAATCGACGTACTTCCGAGAGTACAACGTTAGGTGGGGTTTCTCTTCCACCAGGAATACAACTCGGATTAATGACACTTCCAATTCATCATGATCCTGAAGCTTGGGGTGAAGATGTAAAAGAATTCAAACCTGAGAGATTCTCAGAAGGAGTTTCAAAGGCTGCTAAAAATCAAGCTTCATTCTTCCCATTTGGTGGGGGGCCACGATTATGTGTCGGACAGACCTTTGCCATGATAGAAGCAAAGATGGGTCTTGCTTTGATTCTACAAAATTTCTCGTTCAAGCTTTCACCCTCCTATGCCCATGCTCCTTGGGGTTATGTTATACTTAAACCCCAACATGGAGCTCAGATCATCTTACAAAAAGTCTGATTTCTTCTTCAGAATCAGAACTACTTATCATGGTTTTCATGCTCAAGAGTGCTCAGAAATCCCACTAAGTTATCATTATGCATTAAACACTGGATGCTAGTCCAACAGTAAAACATATAATATGCTATTATGTTGGATTTAAAGTTCTAGTCTTTTTATCTTTCTTAATCACAATGTTATTTTTTCATTGAGCATTATAGCAGCTTAATTTATTGTTCCTTTCCCTATTTAAAGATTTTATTTCCAAAAAGAGAAATCAAAATATAATTTGAATAAAGGACAGTCAATGGTTCAAGATCATATCCAAATCCATTCTGATATGATATCTTAGGGTTTGGAACGAGGATACAGGGATCCACGATGGACCAAATCTAATAATGGGTTCATTACATGAAAAAATGGGTAAATTTGATGTCCAGGTCCTTCAAATTTACCCCCTTTTTTGATTAGAAGGTTCGCATCGAATTCACCCCTTTTTTCACACTTAAGAGATTTTATTAGGTGAAATATATAAAATTGAAGTTGGATCCAATTAGGATCATCATAATCATTATCAAAACCTTATCCCAAAAATTTGTTGTGGCTTAATGAATCTTATTCCTACTCAATTCTCTTTAAAGCCTATCTTACGTTATTGAAAGCATCTCTATAGACTTTCAATGCTCAAATTAATGTTTTTTGAGTCTTCAACTTGTTACTACTAATTGGGATTCTAATTAGTCTCAATTGACTTTCTTTTAATTTATCACTTACTGGGGTGACACATTCTCTCAAATGCTTCTTAATCACCCAACATCAAGCTCTGAGGAAACTAATCAATTAAAGGGATGACATCAACTATCAAACTCCTTCTAAAGTTCTTGTTTTAAATTATGAAAATAGCTGAACCAATTGTATCATTTTGATGCACAAAACCAAGGATTTGGGACATTTTAGCATCAATACTGACCTTTGATGGATTTACCCACATTCGGATCTAGTTGTAAGGTGTCATCGATGATAAAAGTCTTTCACTTGTTGTGTAAATGTCTTGTATTCTATTGCGTTAAGCGGAGCTATGAGGAGATTTACATATTTTAGCAATTCCTGATTTGGCAAATAGAGATCTCTATAGTTATAAAACATATGATAAAATAGGGATTATTCTTGTTTTGTTCCATGAATGTAGGCACATTGTCGAACAACATAAATCCTTGTGTTTTGTGCGATTTTGTCTTTTTGTTATTTCATTTTTTTCAAAAATTAGTATTGTAAACAGCCCAATTTACTTGGGCCCACCTCAATAAAGGACCTCAAAAGTGCATTTAAAGCCAAAAATCGACAAAGGGCCTAAGGGTACAAATACTTGAAAATCCTATCTTTTACTCTAATAAAATGGGCCAAGGCCTTTATTTGGCCCATGGGCTGATAACAACTCATTTTTCATTGCAACCACTTTAAACCCACAGCCCTTTTCAAACCCTATCCTAGATCAGTTTCTAATCTAATCCAATTCCTAATCTTTAGCCAATTCCAATCACTTACTCATTTCCTAACCTAGACCATAACCAACTTCTAAGCCCAATACCCTACCCATGTCTATTATCCTACCTTAAGTTCAAATCCAACACTACCCTAAAACCCAATCAATACCTATTTGACCAAAGTCAAGGTTCACAAAGCATCAAAAGCTAATTCTCACAAGAGTGGATTCATGTCATCACCACAATTTGCCTCTCAAATCCATTCCAACCAACCTCGTCATCACGCTCAAAAGCTACAATACCCATACCTCACTCCACATCTCATGTCATAATTTAATCTCATAATTTTATTCAAAATCTTATCATAAGCAACCTTCATACTACACCACACTCCCTCAATCTAAAATCAGAATTCTAGCAAATTCAAATACAAGAATCAGATAAATATAAAACAACTTTCCCAATCCCCTTTGGACATTACAAATGGAATGTAATGTCTTTTGAATTAAAAAATGCTCCAAGTGAATTTCAAAATATGATGAATGATATCTTCTTAGAATATTCAAAATTTATCTTAGTTTACATAGACGACATTCTCATATTCTCTCAAAACTTAGATTCTCACTGAAAACGTCTTTATATATTTAGAAAAGCAATCCTAAATAATGGACTTGTTCTTTCCTGAAGAAAAATTAAACTATTTTATACAAAAATACAATTTCTAGGATTTTTATTAAAAAACAAACCTATATACCTGTAAATCGTGTTAAACAATTTGTTGACAAATTTTCTGATGAAATAACTGATAAGAAACAATTAAAAATATTTTTAGGATGTCACAATTATGTTCTCAATTTTATAAAAAAATCTAAAAGATGAACAAAAACTCATTTTTTGCTTTTCTAAAAAAAAAATAAAAAAAAATGAATGTAGAATCATAGTTTAGCCGTTTAAAAAATTAAACAAACTGTTAAAGTCTTACCTTGTTTACATATTCAAAATCCAGAATTATCAAAACTAATTCAAAATGATGCCTCTAAAATAGGATATGGAGGAATCTTAATCCAAAAACTAACAACAAATGAAGAACAAATTGTTAGATATACCATAAAAATTTAGAATCTCTATCAATAAAATTATTTAACAATTAAAAAAGAGATTTTAGCAATTGTTTTTCCAATTTTAAAATTTCAAAATGATATTTTAAACAAAAAATTCTTATCAACAATTAATTGCAAGTTTGCCAAAAATATTTTAGAACAAGACGTCAAAAATCTTGTATGCAAGTGTAGGTGAATTATAATTACTCAAAAATTTTTATGGATCTGTAGCTTTCTCGAGGGATATTTATAAAAGTTTACATTTTTAATCTACATTGCCAAACAACTATTATTTTGGTTAAAATATTCTTAGTTCAATGCTTATTTTACAAACTTATGTTGTTCAACAGAACTTACTAAAGTTATTCTCAATAAAGTGTTTTTACATAAAATACTGAAACATTATTAAAATTTGTTGTTAATTTGGATATAAATGCAGGTAAGTTGTCTCTCAGTTGGTTTGGAACAATTCCTAGGGTGAACATTGTGGACCCCAATTTGGCCAAGGAGGTTTTGTCTAACAAGTTGGAACACTTTGGGAAGACCCATGTGAACCCACTAGTGAAGTTGTTTACAGTTGGGCTTGCATACTATGAGGTAAAAAATGGGCCAAACATAGAAGAATTATCACTCCTTCTTTCCACCTAGAGAAATTAAAGGTTGTTCCCCCTCCGCCTCCCCAACTCCATTTATTCATAATTTTTCATTTTCTTTTTCTCCCCATAAATCCGACATTTTTAAGGTTAAACTTAAGTTATTTTCTTATCATTAATTTAGAAAAAAAATCTAGTAATTAAACAAATTATGCCGAAAAAAATACCAACATTAAACTTTGAAGCAATGTTGATATTGATTGGGTTCTTCTCTTTGTGTTGGTTACAGCGTATGCAACCCGCCTTTTATAGTCGTTGTAGGGGAATGATCCATTACAGTGCATGCAACCCGCCTTTCAAAAGCATCATCTCCAGAGGGGTCGTGTGAATTTGATATGTAGCTGGAACTCCAGAACCTAACCGGAGATATCATATCTCGAACCGTATTTGGTTGTAGCTTTGAGGAAGGGACACATATATTCCAACTCCAAAATGAATTGGCCGAGCTTGTTATGCAATTTGCTCAAACCCTCCACCTCAAACACACTTCTGTTCCCATTAGATGATTGTATTGTCCAACATGATCTCCATGTGACCTGTTATAGTAAGAATATATATATATATATATATATATATATATATATATATATATATAGGGTCCCGTTCGCTGGCTAATGGTTTGGCAAACTTATATGAGTCGTTGGATATAACGCGATCTGACGGTTTGGATTTAATCTCAGCGAAATATACATTTATACATATATTTGCAGCGCCGTCCCTCGAAATATAATCATTTTATTTTGAAGCCCTCTTCTCTTTAAAACTCTCTGTTCTGTTCGAACAGAACTCCAAACCCTCTTCTCTTCGAACTCTCTCGCTCTCTCTCTTCTCACTCGCTCTCGCTCTCACTCTCACTCTTACTCTCTCGCTCTCTCTCTGTCGCTCTCTCTCTCACTCTCTCACTCACTCACGCTGCCTCTCTCGCTTAAACCCGATCGAACCCTCTCTCTCGCTCTTTCATTCTCTCTCACTCTCGCTCTATTCCTCGCTGCAACTACCTCTCTCACTCTATCATTCTCTCTCTCTCTGCCCTATCATCTCCAGATGCATCATCTGTGGTATGGGAAGCAGTAAAAGATCAGATGCAATCACAGGACCTGCTCCTTCACCATTTGGGTGAGATCACTCATTGTTTCAGAATTGTAGAATCATTCTTGTTTAAATCAACTACCATTCAGGAATCTGGTTCCTCTTGTTGGATTGTTTGTTGAATCAAATAGCATTTTACCTCCCCAAAGCTGTTGTAACACGGCCATCTCAAGTTTCTTGGAGGAGCTCAGTAGAGCTGAGGGGGTGGAGTAATCGTTGCGGAATTAGTTTGTATAATGAATTGGTTTGTTCATAGAGTATTTTTTTTCCGTTTTTTTTTTGTCTGATTTATCTTCCCGCTAATATGTTTTTTCGACTTATTTTTGTTGTCCCCAAGCGAACAGAGTTTTTTTTTTTCTCTTATTTCTGAGAAACTGCAGATAGTTGTTTGTATCAATATGTAAGATTGTTAGTGATGTTTGGAATCAATTCCCTGTCTGATTTATCCCGTTATGTTCTATTAGCGTAGTATCTCTCGAAACACCTTAGACACCACTTGGTTGTGTTGGGCGTTCTTTTCTCAAGGGTCCTTGTGTAGTGCCATGGGTAGTGATCTGCTGATGGGGAGTGTGAAGTAGTATTTTCAAATACAAAACAAGTTGCAACAATTAAATCGCTTAATAAAATGGATGTGTTTTTTGAGTCAATATATGTTGATGATCTAATACAAAAACGGGACAACAGATTCCAAAATGGTGATTATGATGCAGACGGAACTAGTCAATGAATTGTACAAGTATGTTAAAGAAGAGGTCAAGATTCCTATGAAAAATTAGGGATATATGAATAGGGCTGTCAATGGATCAGGTCTTGATTTGGTACTGATCCAATAAGGATTGGATCTAAGATTGATCCGATAATTATTGGATTGGTTTTTTTTATATATCAAAACTCAATATTAAGATCTAGATCCGATCCATTAACAATTGGATTGGGTAAAACCTGATTTTATATATAAAATCTTAATAAACTTTCATACATCTCAACAAATACATAATATAATTTATATATTTTCTAACATATTATCGGATAGGGACGTGGTTGAATCAGGTCTGATCCAATAAGATATCAGATTGAAACCTTATAGGATCGGATCCTTATCGGAATCCAAAACATCAATTAAGATCTGAAGTTATCAGATCAGTCCGATCATTTGACAACCCTATGTATGAAGCCCAGAGTGTGTATTATGTGAAGGATGGATCTATTTAACATAGAATCACTTCCAATTCCGAGCAGAGACATGGGAGTGTATCCATATGGCTTTGTTATGTGGGTTACCTAAAACAACAGTAAAGGAAAAGAGTGTTTCTTTGTTATTATGAAAGTTAGGAGTTCTTGTAAGAAGGATTGAAGATTCAGCAAACTTGTTAATTCCAAGAAGTGATTACTCATTTTAGTTTGCCACAAATACCTTAATGACCAGCATACCATTTTCTAGATGATTTTGAAGTAACAATCAATTGAGACTTCACCATCAAAACAAATGGGTAAATGAAAGTAGGTAATTGGATAATAGTTCAAATTGTTGAGATGGTATAACCAGCAGAGGCCAAGGGTATGGACTGAAAATTAACCATATGTTTCAATATTTGCTACAATTACCACGTAGACTACACGATAAGTCACTTTCTGGGGATGCTATGGCTTGATTTCATTGTCACCACAAAAACCAAAAAATAAGAAAATGAATCGTGGTATTAACTAATACCATAAACACTAATAGCGTGCAATTAAAGAGATTTGGAAAAGGGTGTAAAATCTAATAATTACTTCATGATTTTAATTAACCCTTTTGATTAAGAAAAGTTACAGCACAAGGGGGCAATTTAGAAGCAGAAGATACAGCTCTTGTTTGAGACTTTTGCATGAGGATCTGTGGGCCCCTTACAAAAAAGCTGTGTGCGTTTCCCTCTAAAGCACTAGATATCATTGTGGCCCTGCCCATGCCCACTAAATGAAATCCAGAAAAATGGTTACCCTAGATGTGATGTCGTAAGTGAACTTGTCTCCAAGGCTTTCCTTTTCCTCTACCTTTATGCTTTTCTCCTTGCCGAGATTAGATCCTGATTGGGGCAGAAAGGCTCACCAAACCAAGCAAACGATGACCTGTACATGGAAAAGTAGCTGAAGGCAATAAAATAGGCTTGCCAATTGTTGTTTTTCTTGGTGTGGGAGTTTGCAGTTGAGCAGAAGGCGACCAACTTCTAGGGGCATACTTAGCAGAAACATTGAACTCCAATGATGTTGGTTCACTAGGGGCATAGAGCGAGAGAGAGGGTTCGATCGGGTTTAAGTGAGAGAGGTAGCGTTAGTGAGTGAGAGACAGAGCGAGCGAGAGAGAGCGACAGAGTGAGAGTGAGAGCGAGTGAGAAGAGAGAGAGAGCGAGAGTGTTCGGAGAGAAGAGGGTTTGGAGTTCTATTCGAACAGAACAGAGAGTTTTAAAGACAAGAGGGCTTCAAAATAAAATGATTATATTTCGAGGGATGGCGCTGCAAATATATGTATAAATGTATATTTCGCTGAGATTAAATCTAAACCGTCAAATCGCGTTATATCTAACGACCCATGTAAGTTTGCCAAACCATTAGCCAGCGAACGGGAACCATATATATATGGGTCTCATTCAATGGCTAACCTTTTGGCAAAACATGAGTTAGAAGTTTTTGGAATGGACTGATTTTTGGTGAGGATGATCTCTACGGTGAGGAGATCATCCTCACCAAAAATCAGCCCATTCCAAAACTTCTAACCCCATGGTCCACGATTTTTCAACTTCTAAACATGGGTTACAAGTTTTGGAATGGGCTGATTTTTGGTGAGGATGATCTCCTCACTGTAAAGATCATCCTCACCAAAACTCAGCCCATTCCGAAACTTCTAATTCATGTTTTGAAAAATGTTTTGCCAAAAAGTTAGCCATTGAATGGGACCCTATATATATATATATATAAAACATTCTTTCTCATTTAGACAATGTATACCCTTCAAATTATGCTTTAAAATGCTACATTGGCTCTGGTTTGTGTTGACTTCTTGACTTTCACCGAAATTACTCTCATGCGGGTATCTTCCCTCAAAAAGGAACGCTAGGATGAAGCACATCAATAAAGAAGTGCAAGGTCAGATGTGACAAATCATCAAGAAGAGAGAGGAAGCCATAAGACAAGGAAAGGCTACTAAAAATGATTTGTTGGGATTACTAATGGAATCAAATATTATAGAGATCAAAGAACATGGTGACTCCAAGAAAGCTGGAATGAGTATTGAAGAGGTGATAGATGAATGCAAGCTATTCTACTTTGCCGAGCAAGAGACCACGTCGGTTTCGCTTGTGTGGACTATGATTTTGTTAAGTATGCATTCGGAATGGCAAGAGCGCTCAAGGGAAGAAGTCCTTGAAGTATTTGGGAAAAATGAACCAGACTTTGATGGGTTAAACTGCCTGAAAATTGTGAGTATTTTCTTCGATTCCCTTTTCACTTGTGTTTGGGCATATAGGGAGTCAATCCTCTAAAGAATTTCCCAAAATCTTCATTGCAGATAACCATGATTTTGAATGAGGTTCTTAGACTATACTCACCGTTGGTAATGCTCAATCGACGTACTCACAAGAGTACAACGTTAGGTGGGGTTTCTCTTCCACCAGGACTACAACTCGGATTAATGACACTTCCCATTCATCATGATCCCGAAGCTTGGATGAAGATATAAAAGAATTCAAACCAGAGAGATTCTCAAGAGTTTCAAAGACCGCAAAAAATCAAGCTTCGTTCTTCCCATTTGGTGGTGGGCCCCGATTATGTATCGGACAGACTTTCGCCATGATAGAAGCAAATATGGGTCTTGCGTTGATTCTATAAAATTTCTCGTTCAAGCTTTCACCCTCTTATGCCCATGCTCCTTGGGGTCCTATTATTCTTAAAGCTCAACATGGAGCTTAGATCATCTTACAAAAAGTCTAATTTCATCTTCGGAATCAAAACAACTTTTCTTGGTTTTCATGCTCAAGAGTGCTCAGAAATTCGATGAAGTTATCATTATGCATTAAACCCTGATGCTTATCCACCAATAAAACATATAATGTACTCTTATGTTAGATTTAAAGTGTTTTTGCAAATCTTTGTATCTTTCTTAATCGCAATGTTATTTTTTCATTGAGCCTTATAGCAGCTTAATTTATTGTTCCTTTCCCTATTTATAGATATTTTTTTTTTCCGAAAAAAGAAATCAAAATATAATTTGAATAAAATGAAAAAGAAAAAGGAAAATAAAGGACAGTCAATGGTTCAAGATCATATCCCAAATCCATTCTGATTTTGAAAAAATGGGTAAATTTGATGTTAAGGTCCATCGAATTTATCCTCCTTTTTGACTAAAAGGATGGCATCGAATTCACCCCTTTTTCACACATAGGAGACCTTATTAGGTGACATATATAAAATCAAAGTTGGATCCAATAAGGATTGTCATAATCATCATCGAAATCTTGTTGGCAGCTTAATGAATCTTATTCCTACTCAATTCTCTCTAAAGCATATCTTATGCTATTGAAAGCATCTCTATATCTACTTACAATGCTCAAATGAATGTTTTTTGAGTCTTCAACTTGTAACTACTAATTGGGGTTCTAATTAATCTCAATTGACTTTCTTTAATTTATCGCCTATTGGGGTGATCACATTCTCACAAATGCTTCTTAATCACCCAACGTCAAGCTCTGAGGAAACTAATCAATTAAAGGGATCATATCAACTATCAAAATCTTTCTAAAGTTCGCGTTTTAAATTATGAAAATAACTGAACCAAATGTATCATTTTGATGCACAAAACCAAGGATTTGGGACATTTTAGCATCAATACTAACCTCTAATGGATTTACCCACATTCAGATCTAGTTGTAAGGTATATCACTGATGATAAAAGTCTATCACTTGTTGAGTAAATGTCTTGTATAATGTTGCGCTTTGCGGAGCTATGATGATATTTACATGTTTTAGCAACTCCCAATTTTATAAATAGAGATCTCTAGGACTATAAAACATATGAGAAAATAGTGATTGTTCTTATTTTGTTCCATGAAAGTAGGCACACTGCTGAACAACAAAAATCCTTGTGTTTTGTGTGATTTTGTCTCTTTGCTATTTCATTTTTTTTTTCAAAAATTGGTATTATAAACATCCAATTTGCATAGACCCACCTCAGTAAGAGACAACAAAAGTGCATTTTAAGCCAAAAATTGACAAAGGGCCCAAGGCCTTTATTTGGTCTATGGTGTGGCGCCCCGCCGAACGCTAACACAAATCCCCATGTCAGATCTCGAGGTATTATGTAGCACCTCGAAATTTCGGCATGGTCTCCTCTGTTTATGTTAGCATTCCAAGGCGTTCAACCTGCACCTGATAAACGACATACAATCTTGCATACATATACAAAATATAATACTAGCGGAAGCTTATATACGTCTAATATCGTACGATAGATCAGAGTACGGAAGGAGGAGTTTATATACATGATTATACAAGAATTCCTCACTCTAACAAAATTCCTATCACTCAGAACAAAATTTATATTACTCTCAGACAAATCGACGCCACTAGGGGTAATAACCCCAATACTCACCAGGTAATGGATTCTGGTCGTCTATCTGATCCACCAGATGGTCCTTACTCACTGGTTCTATGCCCGCCTCGTCAACTACAGGCTCTGAAGCTAAAAAAAATAGGAAGGAACGGGTGAGTAACAATGGTTACCCAGTAAGGAATAATATAATTTCTGTCAATAACCCCTCCTAACATGAACGAATAAGCATACTAAATCATTTTAACAATATAAAATTTTACAGAATAAACTACGATTAACTGGTACATATAGCCAGGGATGGACAACTAAACATTTTAAAACTCACGTTACATCGATCAGTAGTACTCACTATAACATTATCTTTTTATACAAATGTAATTGATCAAATGGAAACAATAAACATGGATTTCATTTTATATATTAAAATAAGCAATAGATACATAATACACAATGGTGGAGTATTGGAATTAGAGAGTTGGGATTCACGACTGGATCGCTCCCAGTCGGGACATAATGTTACAATTCTTCTCTGGTTTTTAGTTCCTGATTTTGTGGCCGGTCGCTGCACTTATCACACTTGGTTGACCATTTATCCGGCTCAGGCTGGCCGTTTGACGTGACCATAAGCAATGAGTCTCTTTTCGATGTGTCAGAACGTTCGACTACTATAGATTGTTAGTGATCACTGACTAATCATCTTCGTCTATGCCTATCAGGCGTGCATGTGATTTCCAAATATACAAATCATTCGTATACGACCACCTTTACATTACAAGTTTACTGATAAAGATAGAGAGGAATAAATCCGGATTCCAGTTGTGACTCCACTCTCATACGCGTCTCATACCACGTATGAGCTTGGTGATCCCTACCATACATCCCAGGATAGTACACCACTTTGGATGATATGACGCACTATCCCTTCAGGCATTTACAAACTTTTTAACAACTCACAAAATAGCTACATATATATATATATATATATATATATATCACTTTCATTTGAAAACAAAAGGAAAATTAACAATACAAGGTTGAGAATGGATATGCAGTTTCCTACCATGCAAGTGTAGTCACCCGGCCTAAAATAAATAACAAAACAGAAACATAAATAGCGCCTCGCGCTAACAGAAAGTAAATAAACATGCAACCAGTAATATTATCCCTGGATATCCGTTCACCAACCTACACACAACACAACAACGTAAAATGCAGACATCACCCCTCGGGTGTGATTCTGACATTTTACCGTTTCATACCCTTTTTCCCTTTTCCGATTTTTACAATTTTCAATCTCTTCATAAAATATCCATTTTTTGATATTCATCAACTCAATATGAGTTCATTGAATATTAAATCACATTTTTCAACTATAGAATTTATTTCTATCAATAATATTGAAAAAAAAAATACAAATTTCATATCAAAATAGGGTCCGAGCAATGCACAAGACCCAATTTATGGAAATAACCCATTAAAATACCCTACCCACGTATAATTTGTTAAAAATACAATTAAACACATCAAATCATGCAATTTCTGACGTGAATTTTTGAAATAACAAAAGAATTCTACATTTCGGAAATACATCCAAATTTTTTTCAATAAAATTCTAAATGAAATTTTCACAATCTACGATTACTAATAGAAATTGAGAGTTCCTTATAATGTCTAGGTGAAAGGATCAAAGTGTGTGCACGGAAATCAAGGTGATCGGTGTAGAAATCGAGACGGACCAAATTTCGAAGTGGCTGATTTTCAAAATTGACCTTGTGATTTTGAAGATCTCGATGTGGTCGTCCTTTCTCCTTTCTGCGGCGGAGGACGGTTTGACCCCAAAATTGATGAAAATTGAGGTCGAAGTTACGAAATCTCCGTATAAAAATACGATTAATTTTTGACTATATCGGGTGAAAAAGATGAGAAAATAGAAGGAATTTGGGTGGGTTATGTAGAGAATGAGGTTGTGAACATTTCTCCCTTCTGCGTCGGAAGACGATTTGACCCAGAAACGGACGAAATCCGAGGTCAAAGTTTCGAAATTTTCGTATCCAAATACGGCTGATTTTTGACGATATTGGATGAAAAAGAAAGTGAAATGGAAAGAGGTTGGGTGGGTTTTGTAGAGAACGCAGTTGCGGATCTTTTTCTCTTCTACGACGATCGTCGAAAGTGGACCGTTTACGAGGGATCTGTGGTAGAAGATCGAAAGAAAAAATTAATTTTTCGTTTATTATGTCGCGGCGGCTGTTTGGACGAGTTGGGGAAGATGAAAGAAAAAAAAAAATTAAAAATATTATTTATATAAAATGTGGGACAAATTCAATATTTTGTTAATTGTTTTGATCGACGATAACTTGACCGTCCGGACTCCAAAATTGACAAATGAATACTCTATTTCACCTAATTTTTCAATACGGATCTAATGGTATAGTCAATTTCTATAAATTATGTCTCCAGCAAAAATTTACATTTTTGGCCTGAGGTGACCCCTAAACTTGATGTCGTTTTCGTTTTTTGACGATAATTTGACTTCCTGATCTCTAAAAATGACAAATAAATAGTCCATGTTCAATAATTTTTCGTTATGAACCCAATGGTATGATCAAATCTTAATAATTCTTGCTCTAGCAAAAAGTTACTATTTTAGCCTGGTCTGACCCGGTATTCGAGGATTTTGCAATTTTTATATTCGGACTCGCATTTGAGCATGCTTACAGGCTAAAGTATGTTTTTCGATCATTTTGAATCAAATGGTGAGGTCAGATTCCATTAAAAATGATCAGAAACATCCTAAAATTTTACCCCTAAGTCCCATTTTTAAGATTTTCTTAAAATTCCACTATTTATTTTTTTCTCGAGATAAGAATTGAAAATTCGGGGTTTTACATATGGGCTGACAAACAACTCATTTAACCACTTCTAAACCCAAAACGATCTTTAAACCCTATCCTAAATCAATTTCTAACCTAATCCTAATCATAATCCTAATCCTTAGCCAATTCCAATCACCTACTCATTTCCTAATCTAGACCATAACCAACTTCTAAGCCAAATACCCTACCAATGTCTATTATCTTACCTTAAATTCAAATCCAACACTACCCTAAAACCCAATCAATACCTATTTGACCAAGGTTAAGGTCCACAAAGCATCAAAAGCCCATTCTCATAAGAAATGGATACATCTCATCACCACAATCTACCTCTCAAATCCATTCCAACCAACCTAATCATCACCCTCATCAGCTACAACACCCATACCTCACCCCACATCTCATGTCATAATCTAACCTCATGATTTTTTTCGAAACCTTACCACGAGCAACCTTTAAACTATACTTAATCCACCAAAAAGCTACACATGCATACAACCTTGCTATTTATGGTATTCTCTATACTCCTTAAACTAGCTATTTAAACCGTCATACCTTAGTCATTCCCTCAATCAACCACCTCACTTAATTCACACTCAACCTAGGCATGGGTTGTAAGACCCAGCCCATATGAGTCCAACCAATGGGCATGGGTAAAAAAGATCCATTTATCTTTTTTCCACTATCTTCAAATCCCAACTCACTTCTCTCCAATGTCTCATGTTATTTTTCCCCATTTCCTATTTTGGGACCCTTTTGACCTTTAAGGTATCTCAAACCTCTGTAAAAATCCACTCTCTTTCCATAAAAAATCTTATGCTTGAACCTCCTCTTTCAAAGTTCAAAAATTTCACAATTTTTCTCTCTTTCTTACACATACAATCTCTCTAAAATCCCTTAAACTCCCAATCTCAAATCCCTATACTATTCTCTCAACTCTCAACCCCAAATCTACTAATCTACATTTCTCTACACTAAAAGAAGGATTAAGATTCCAAATCCATCATTTGAATAAAAAGAAGAGAAGAAAGACAAGAAACAAGGTAGGGTTAAGGAAAAAAAGGTGGTGTAATTGTTTTCCTTCTCCTTTTCTATCTCCTTCTTCTATTTCCCCCCTCATTCTTAATTTTTTGTAGAAACTCCCTAAGAAGTAATAAACACCCACACCTTTACTCGGTAAATTGGTCTTTGGTTCAGTTTAAAGGATATGGGTTGAACCCCTTAAAAAGATATTTGTCTCTTGCACACACTTTGCACCCACCACTTCAGATTGTTTTAAGGTTAATGGTATTCGGACCCTTTTTTACGAAAACTTACACTATTGAAAACCTGGTGATTTCAAGGCAAGACAAGAATAGAATTCCTTTCTCAACAAGGAAATCCTCATGATCTAATCAAAGATTGAAACCCCTCACACCCGAGGATACAAAATAATTTTTTTTTGTTATTTTTTTTTTTTTAAAATTGCCATATTCTCAAGGTTATCACCCAAGGTGGAGATAGCGAAGTGCCTAACTCCTTCCTCGCAATCTAGATGGACCTCTTACCTATATCTTAGGTAGATTGACTACTTGGTTGTCATGGTGAAAATGGATAAACTAATTGGTTAATTAAAGGAAATTGAGTCAAGGATGTGTATGGTTTACTAAATTAGATTGGGAAATTGTTTTACATCATTGGATTTGTAGATACCTTCTGCTATGCATCTTGCTATGATAGTTATATTTATTGCTTGCATGTTTATTTTTCCCTCTATGCTTATTAGTATATCTATATGTGGACACTAGGTTGATTACACCCTTTGTCAAATACTGACAAAGAGGGAAAGAATAGTTTGCACCCATGTATACTATCCTATTTCATGTATACAGGCAAACCATTAAAGGGGAGCAAAGTAGTTAAAATTTTAGGCTTTTATATTTTAATACTTTTGTAAGATTCTATCAGGTATAAGCTTGTTTATTATTCTGGGAATATTTTTCAGTTTGATTCATTTAGATTAGGTTTTGTCTTGTAATTAACAAAGGGAAAGGTTGTTAGTTTCATATTTTGTCAATCTCGAGACTGAGTTGTGTGTCAGACTAATTTGCATTTGAAGACGCGTGAAGACTCCGGTAAAGTCTCTTACCTCAAGCACCTGAACAAAACACTCCACATGTGTGTGCAAGTAGCCTAAAATGTAGTGAGACCACCTAGACCGTTACCCAACACCCATGTAATACGTAGGTCTTCTTAGAATATTGAAAACATTGAGTTCCACAACCCATTATTCACTGTACTCTCTGGGAACCAAAAATGGTCTTCCAAAGGTGCCAAAAATGCTCATTGGATGCCTCTCAGCATCAATTAGACTCCCTAGACATCTTGGTAATAGTTTGAGGGATTCATATTGGTGATATCTACAATATCCTCGAGTCGCTTGATGATTAGACCTTTTGGGAGTAAAATATGCCCAAAATAGGCAATTTTGGTGTTCGGGGCGCCATTGGCAACAAGTAGCCCAATTAATGTCATTTCCACTTTGTGTTCCGGGCACCACTAGAAAGTAGCATTGTGCCGTCGATAGAGAGTTCACTTTGAACTCTAACTTGAAAACCATAGTCGTTGAAGTTCCCGATGCTACCTAGAAATGTTCGGGAGCCATGTAGAAATGTCAAGGTGCCGCTGCAAGATGACTGTTAGCTCACAAATACCTTTATAACTCAGCCCCTTGGCCAATTTGTGGGTTCATCAAATCCTTGAGAACTTGTTCCCAAGCTTCCCTCATTTCTTGGAGCCCTCTCATGTCATTGGAAACCATGGATTTAGTGGAGACCATCCTCAACCCCATGTCCCTCTAGTTTGATCCACATTCATTTCACCCCTTATTCACCCTTCCACACACATTGGCACATCATAATGGGGCATCGGCCAAGGAGTCTACAATAATCAAGTTATATCGTAGTTAAATTACAAAACAAAAGAAGATAATAAGTGTAAAAAAATTTTGTGTGGCTTGTACTTCATGCCTTGAGTAGGAGAAGTCTCTCTATTAATATATTGGACTCATTCAAAGAGGTAGCAAACTCAGTTGTAACTAATCTTTTATGTTGTCTAATATTTATAGAAATTAATACCCATGATAAATTGATGATAATGAAGACTTGTTTCTCATAGTTTTTGTAAATTACGTGAGGAGTGACCCTAAATGTATAACCGTTTTGATTCGATGGCTACTCACTTCTTGAGTTGACTCACTCAATTTATGCAACTGTGGTTTCTTCAGGCACTATGTATAATTTGTGTTACTTGGGTAGCTTAACATAAGAGTGCTTCTTTAATTTCAGCATGAGTTACTCTTTGGCTTGATAGGTGTACCACATAGCGTCAAGGGACTTGCTGTCTGTATCTCTCATGGGTAGTGGGACATGTTTGGTTGAACCATATAAAAGGTATATTGGTCGAACCCTGTGCATTGGCCAAATAATATAGCGAAGGGAGTTATTGGCCCAATCTTACAGTGAAGAGGCCCATTGGTCGAACATCATAGTAAAGGGACTTATTGACCGAATCCTATAGTGAAGGGGCTCATTAGCAAACCTTATAGTGAAGGGCTCATTGGTCGAACCTTACGAAGTGAAGAGTGTTAAGAGGAGGGGTCGGCCTAGCTGGCCATACCACCTATTGCAGGCCACATTTGACTGAGTAGGCCTAGTTGGCCAAACCACCTATTGTGGATATTGTTGGGTTGAGGGATTGACCTAATTGGTTGAACCATCTATTGTGGATCATGTTGGATTGTAGTTCCTCTCTAGGGGCCTACCCATTAAATACTTGATCTGACCCGCATTGATTTGGGTCGAATCGGCTTGAACCGGATCCTAATGTCTTGATTTAGTAACTTTACTAATCCCAAGGAAAGTAATTTTTTTGGTTCTTATAGTTCTCATCAAATTCAAATTCATTACAAGGATCTCATTCAATAATTAATGCCTGTAAAGTAATTTCACTTGTGAAACACCATAATCATGCATATTATGTTCAACTCTTCACCTACAAGTTTAGCAAATGGCATTATCAAATTGGAGTAGAGAAGCTCCAATAATAAAATATTTATGTTAAATAATCCAACTCATCTAAGAAGTAAGAATCATTGCATTTCTAAACTACATTTTTATGTAGATGATATTATTGTTCTTGAGTTATTTGCAATAAAAGAGGCATTGAATTATGTAGAAAAAAGGAGTTGTCGAGAATCCAGATTTGTTCAGACCCATCCGCCCATGGTGGTGGTGATGATGACGGTGATCGTGATAATAATGATGATGATGATGGTGAGAGGTTTGATGTATTTTTCACTACTTCATAAGAGAAGACCAAGGTCAATAGTGGCATGTTATCATTTTAGAGAATACAAGGAGTTTTCCCGAATATTAAAAAAATAAAATAAAATAGAGGGGCATATATCCATTTTGAAAAACATAAAGAAGGGAGCATGAAGATTCCAAAATTTTGAAGGTGGAATAAATAATTCCCTAGGGATTTGTTTAGATTTTATGAGGATTTGTTCTTTGAAGGAATCCCTTGGAATATGTTAGCTTCTCTGAACGCGTGAAAACGTGTCTCAAGATTATCTGTTCAAAGCTTAAATAAATTACGAAAAAAAAGATAAGAGTCGTGATGAATGCACGTGGTCCGAGGTTCTGTACCTCTGCCACATCAGCCTAGTACAGACCGCGTAAGATTTACTCCGTGCATTAATCATTATTAATAAAAAAAAAGTATTATGACAACATTTAAATTTAAAAGTTATAAACACTCAACGTGGGATAATTTTTTTTTTTTTTAAATTTTCGTTGAAATGTTTTATAAATAACAATATTTTGAATATTTAAATATTGTAAAACCCAACTTGCGAGATGTGTCTAAAGAACCATATATGCTTTTCATTGGGATACGAGTAAGAAGCATCTATGGTTATGTGCACACCAATGTCCCAAACGATGTCAATTCAACGTTACTCCAACATGACTCTTATAGTAAAGGTCTCTCCTGTATTATTGCAGAAGTCTTTGTTTTACGAAAGCTTCTTGCATCAACGTGACCAATATCGTGAGAGAATGGAAGTGGATCCTCTGTAGCACAAGGTTCTTGTAGCACACTTTCAATCATTGAATGAACACCACATCAACGATGCAATTAAATCCCAATTTTTAAATGTTGAGAGTTTAGTAGGCATTTATTTCTAAAGATATGGATCTGGAGAAAAGTATTATTCTGTTTATATTCTTTTTCTAAATCATATCTAAGCCATTTCTAGTATGACTCTCTCTTATCTATTGAAAGTGTTTTACACGAACCTTGTGCGATAGAGGATCCGCTTCCCAACTAATCATGTATGGACTTTGGTGGATTTATAAATTTATTGGTGACTTAAATTTGAAAATTGGGTGTTGTTGACATGTCCCCTAAGGGCACACGTTAAAATGCATTAAATACACCTCAAACGAATTTTTTACTATCTAAAATGCCCTTAAGACTTTTCTTACCAAAACACCCTCAAATGCTTATTTCCAAGGTGCATTTAATGCATCTTAACATATGCCCTTGGGCGGCACATTAACAAAATCCTTGAAAATTTTACTTAATTGATTGGGTATCTTAAGTGGGAATGTGTAAATAGCACTTTGGGTGGGGGCCTACCAGTAAAAGACCATATCATAATACTAAACACAAAATCAAATACCATTAAAATTTTTATGGAAAATAAAATATTTAAATTATATTTTTAAGTGACCAACTTTCAATTTTATTCCATTTTCTCTTCTTCTTTTTGTAAGAATATTCCTCAAACTTTATTGTCTTTCCTTCTTTAACTCAATTTTAAAAATGCTCCTCCAACTTTAACGTCTTTCGTTTTCTATCCCTTTTCCAATAATACTATTATTCACGCGAGGAACTTCCTACGGATGAGGACTTAAAGTATGTGGCTAGATTCGGGGCTTGACTAGGACTAGGAGACAGTGGCACCAACCATGTAGCCACAAATACACTGCCCGTTAGAAAATGGAGACAAGGTTGGTTGCCTCTTTCAACTGCATATGAGAGGGGTAAGGCTAGGTGGTAGTAGAGATCGATGGTCTCGATTGAGTGAGTTAGGTGTCTAACACCTTTCGAAACCTATAATTTGATCATTTTCCCATTGTCTTTATTATATACCGACCAAAATTCTATTCGGAGTCATTTTATGAATCCTAGACCTAAACTGGATGTCAAACTCCCAAAAACACCAGGATCTACATTTGCACAAGGATCGGTTGAGGGCACTTTTAGAATTGCTCTTCACCAGATAATCGTATAACTTCAGATTGTTGGGGAATCCTTTTTGATAGGCAATGGTTGTCGTAGGATCATCACAATTATCAATCTAAAGAAATTTCGTCTTGAATCGGTGAGTGTATCCTTTTATGATCTATCCAGTTTTATTCTTGAGGTAAAATAGAGAATTTACCCCTTCTATTGTCCACTTCTCATGAGTTGTGCTACGAAGTTCATGCAAAGACTAGAGAAATTGTTTATCGACCTTGGAGCAAGTCTATGGAATAATATCAAGGCTGCTTGGGGCAAGCTCGACATAGGAAAGCATCCTTCCCTTTTTTTAGTTTTATTACTTGCTTTTAATGGTAGAGATGTTCCATTGGATCAACAGATACTTACAAATGGAGGTTCCTTCAAATCTTGGATTGCAAACTAAGCAAGTTGCCCAGTTGACTTTCTCTTTTCAAGTGTCACTAGAACGTTGCGTTCTTTCTTTTGTTTCATCAACGTAGAGTCTAATTCATCTCGGTTGATGAGCTCACCATCACTACGTGAAAATGTCAAATTTGTATGAAAAAAATTTGTTGGGCTTGGCCCGTTGAATTTTAAAATCCAAAATCCGCGGCCCGTGGACCACGTTTCCAACTCTTGGTCGATCACTCACTCTCTCTCTCTCTCTCTCACTGTTTCTCTTTCTCTCTGCCTCTCTCATCGATCGATCGACCTCTCACGGTCTCTCTCTCTCACAGTCATTGATCGATTGATCGATCTTTCACACTCCATCACTTTCTCACAGTGGCTTTCTCGATTGATCGACTTCGTTTTTTCATTCACTCTCTCGATGTACTTCGCATGACTTGCAAGGAATCTGGAGTAAAAGCTCAGACGAGAGAGAGAGAGAGGCCATGAAGAAAAAAGGGGGCTCAAATTCTCAAGCTTTCTCTCCCTTCTCCAAACGCGGTTTCCTTCGCTAAATTTCTGTAAATCTCTCTGTGTTTCTATCTCTCCTGATTAGTTTTTCTAGATTTCTAGGGTTTTATTTGGATGATCTTCGTTGATGCTTAGTTATGATTGAGAATTCTTTACGGGACTCAGAGTGATACCTTTAAGGATGGAGATCTACTTGTCAACAAGGACGGTGTTCAAATTGTTCCTCAAAAAGAAGACGAAGTGGTAAGATGTAAATTCAAATTGAAACAAATCGCTTAGTTTTTCATGATTTTATGGTCACTTTTGCATTTCTTCTGGTTATTCTAGCACTCTATGTGAAGAATTTTTAAAAATGTTGCTTTTTTTTTTTTGTGCTACAAAATCGGTTTTATTTTGTATGAATTTGATAAACATTCTTAGATCTAATTTATGATGATGGAGAAAGTGTGAAACAGTCTCAATTCCTCAATTTTGGGTTACATATAGTTTAGATTATAGTCAAGCTTGAGATTGGAAGTAAATTTGTTCTAACTTGTCTACAAGGCTTAAAATCTCGATCTGGTTGGGCATCTTGCTGATATGGTTGATGAGCAATCCAAACACATTTTACAACATCTCGTCATGGAAAGATACGGACCTTCTCACGTGTTGGCCGTCAATCGGGTATTCTTTTAGAGGCACAAGGAGACTTCTGTGGAGCATTACACCATTCGCAATTTGTTGGGGGGTGTGGCTGGAGAGGAATAGACGCATCTTTGAAGGGAAACAAATGGATTGCACAGAGATGTTTGTATCTATTTTGGGTCTTTTGTTTTGTTGGTCTAAAGTTTATAAGGAGTTTAGGGGACTGTTTTTCGAGGACTTTCTTTACAATTGGGAGGGGATTCATTGTATTTCTCGTGAGTAGTTCCTTATGTAAGGTTTTGCTAGGTTGGTCATCTCGACCGGTCTAGCCTTATTTTTATGAATATAATGATACTTATCAAAAAAAAATTACTTAAATTAAGGGAATTCATGCCCCTGTATTGTCTTGGAACTTTAACTGAACAAGACGTCTCCACCATATTTTATAGTCCAAGCTCGTCTATCAGAGCCAACTACAATATTTACTTGGAATTGAAGGTCATCTATGGGTTGGATAGAGGTTCTTTGTGTAGAAGTTTGTCTTGAATCTTTTTGAAAAAAATTAATATATCAAGTCGTTATATAGTAGGCGAATATGCTTGATATGCTGACCTCTAGATTAAAAGTATATTGAGATTTCATTTTTTCCTTAATACTTGTGTTGACTCATCATTAGAGGTTTGACTTACTTTACCCTCTGTTCAATTAAAACATTTTCGATAAAGTGGGGAAAAAATTCACTGTTTATAAAATAGAACATTTTTTTAAATTGGTTTACTGAAATTAAAACCGGGAAAGTACTTACTGTTTTATAGAGTAGGGATTTTTTTTCCCACTTTAATGAAAATATTTTAATTGCAAAAATGGTAATTTACCTTCTTCGAAATTTAAATGAATATTGTACTGTTTTCGGAATTTTTCATTTTTTGTCCACCTTGGGAATTTTCCCTTTAAACTAATTCTTCGTCACAAGTTTGATCCTACATGTTTGTCTTGGGCTACTATGTTTCATTCCAAACACCATGACTTCCCCAAGAAAGAGAACTCATGGGATTGGAATATACCCCAGTTAAAGCAAAAGTATAGATCCATGGATGGCTACTCTCCCATTTTTGAGACTGATCTGCAGGTTTTTTGGAGGTTGATATGCAAACACACTGCTTATTTTGGTATTAAACTGTTATTCACTTATTCTTGATCCAAGTTCTCATGTCATAATTAAACTTATAGGAATTTCTTGGGAAAAAGTTGGTGTTGAAAATAATGAGGTAATATATGTCACATCTGAAGAACAATTTGTTGGCATATTAAGGAAGTGTCTTTCCATGGAGAGATTTTTGTTTATTAAACAAGATCTTAGCTAAGATCAAACCAAGTGTTTTAGCTTGATGAAATTGGTAGACATCGTATAGGAGTACTAATATTTTTAGTCATGCTTTCTATTGTTTTTGTAAATCAGGAGCAAACAGGTTTTATGAATACTTAGTTGAATAGTTAACTTTTGATAGGCCTCCATAACTTTTGCAACTGGTTCCGTTTCAATTAATATTTCTTCTTTTTTGCATTGTTTCTACTAATTTTTGTATCAGTTATCAGTTATTTTGCAGTATAATTTTGAACACAGTTATAGGAAATTAACTATTAAAGTATTAATTAAAGCTATGATCTAGAGAAAATTGGATAACTGATTTTAGTCCCTTAAGTAATGGCAAACAAATGAAGTGTGATAGCTTGATGTTTTGTTATTTATGTTTCTATTTGAGATGAGATAAACTTTGATCATACATATACCTTAGGGATGCTCAACGTACCTGTACTCGTCAAAGCTGGAATTCACAACTTCCATCCATGCTAGCATCTTGAGGTCTCATGATTGATTCACTACTCCCTCACAAAGTCCCTTAATGCATATTCTCATTGTCTGTTATCTTTAACTGATAATGTTACTTTTGGTACCACCCGAGTGGTAGAGCAGTGGTTCAAGGATTTGGGTGTGTTCCTCATTAAAAGAGCACATGAATTCCTAGATAAGTTCTTGTAAGTTATTTTTTTGGCCAATATTACAGATTTGCTAAATTATTGGGCTTTTTTCACATAGTGAGTAATTTCTAGATACTTATAAATTACTTTTATCTCTGTCTTGTAAAACACAGAAAATTTAGATATGGACCATTAAATCCATAATTAATAAAAAAAAGGAAGTACAAACTAAGGGAAAGTCGATTTAATTGGTTTGGTCATTGCAACCAAGCCCGATAACAGCTCAATTAGATAGAACATGTAGATTGAATGTTCTAAAAGAGCGAGTCAAAGACTAGAAAGGATGATTTTTGATTGACTGAGCAACATATTTAAACACGTTTGAATTGAAGTATGAAACAAGGAAAACATTAGATGCAAGAGCATCCAGGGAGATGGAAGCATTTATGCCTTAGAGCATCAGAGAGTGCCCCCGAGGTTTGAAGTTTGAATTTGAGAAAATAATGCTTCCATCTTAGGGTTCTTGGCTGTTACCATATAATGAACATCATGATATATATCTTCTCATATTGTATAATATCTGATTATTTTTTCCAATATGCTACCTTTTACAAGAATGGATGACATTGTTAGCCTTTAACACAGCTGTTGTGTGCTGCAACTTCAGAATGTAGGATCTGTCTATATATGTGCTTCTCTTTATCACTGATAAACTTGTAATGCTTATAAGGTTTCTCATGTTTCTTTATCTTGTGAGGTTACAATCAGGAGGATGATAGTGCACTCCTGTGTTTCCTACAATGCAAGTTTGGCAAAGGGCAAGCAAATGGTCCAGAGTTCTTTTATGATCCCAAGTATGCATTGCGCCTTTGCCTCAAGGAAAAGCGGATGCGTGTGTCCACATATATAGCATGATGTCCATGCATGAAGAGGTTGTTGCTCTTGCCCTTCAGGTGATAGTCATAATGCTTTTGAAATTGGTCACTTTTTTCCTCACCATGTCTATTGTTCCATTTAATGTTTTACTTTTGTTTCTTGTGTAACTTACGTAAACTAAAACTAGTGTTAAGTACCACCACCTCCACCATTTGTCCCAAATATTGGGGTCCAAGTGAAGTGATTTGAGACATCATTGGTACGTACTATTTTAGCAAAAATGGGGGATCTGGGATATGTGGAGGTTTTAGTTTTTCATATTTTGTACCTCATGCTCAAAACAAATTTTTTTTGGAACCAAGGTATCTGAGCCTCTTAGAGATGTACCACCCAATTGTCTCATATATTAAAATTCTCCGGCATGCTCTTTTTAATAGACATTATTATAGTGCTTAATTTGTTGCGTATATATAGATCTTCCAGAAGGCTTATTTGTGCACTAGGTAGACTTGGAGCTTGCTATGGCTGAAGCCGATAAGGCTGAAAATGATGAAGACTTGAGGAAGAAACTCTGGCTAATGGTAGCAAAGCATGTCATTGAGCAGGAAAAGGGAGCTAAAAGAGATAATATACGAGGAGCAATAGCATTTCTTAAAGAGACTGATGGCTTATTAAAGATTGAGGACATTTTACCATTTTTTTCAGACTTCGCTCTGATTGATGATTTCAAGGTAATAAAATTAGTTTTCAAGCATTGTAATTTGCATTAAATATTTGACATATTTAATTTTTTAACCGATAATTTATGTAATACCTTGGAATAAACTGTAAAAGGTTTGTTTTGTTTGCAATTTTTGTGCAGACAATCTTCTTTGACACAAAAATAATTTTTTTAAAAGAAAAGTTTTCTTTAAGTAGTAATTATCATTAAAAAAAAGTTCTTCAGGGGAAAAAGCATGTTTATTAAAATAAAAAACAATTCTTTTTCTTTCCGAGAGAGACAATGCTTATTTTGCTGTGACTTTGAGGGACTGAAGAATGAAACTCTACTCCCAGCCTTCCCGGCTTCTCACTCTTTCCAATCTATGTTTTAGGTCCAGAGAAGAAGTAATTGCTGATGATGTTCTAATTTTTTCTAACAATGATGAATCATCAGTAAAGTCTATTCGAGATATTCTGAACTCTTTTTACAACGTTTCTGGTCTCCAAGTTAATGAAGCAAAGAGTCAGATTTTTTTCAGTGAGTCATGTAAAAATCAAAATATTATTCTTGATTCTCTTGGATTCTCTAAGGGAAGTCTTCCTATTAAATATTTGGGTCTCCCTTTATTTTCTTCAAGACTATCTCATATGCTATGTCAACCTTTGATTGATAGAGTATCTAAAAGGGTTGAGGGGTAGAGAGCAAATCTATTGTCGTATGCGGGTAGACTTGAACTAATCAAATCTGTTTTATCTAATTTTCAAGTCTATTGGTCGGCGTCTTTCAATATTCCGATGAGTGTTTTGAATAAGATTGAAAACATTCTAACTAATTTTTTGTGGAGTGGTCCATCCCTTGTGCGTTCTATTCATCCGATTAGTTGGGTTAGAGTTTGCAAAGCTTATGGGAAAGGAGGACTTGGCATTCGACGTCTAAGGGATATAAATAAAATTGGTATGGCAAAATTGTATTAGAGAATGGTGGAAAACAATTCCTTTTGGGCGGAGTGGATGAGGAAGAGATATGTGGGGGATGCCGATATTTGGGGATGCCAACCTCCAAACAATGCTTCTTGGGCATGGAGAGGCATCTTAAATGAGAGAAAATTTGTTAGAAAGCATGTTCGATTTCTAGTTGGAGATGGGAAAGACACATACATTTGGAAAGATCCTTGGTTACAAGAAGGGAACATTATTTCTAGATTTGGAAATAGAGTGATAAATCAATTTGATAGTCATTCAAGTGCAGTTATTCGAGACTTTATTGTGGACAGAAGGTGGGTGTTTCCAAGACCATACAATGATCGTATGCAAACAATTATTGATCTTATTTCAGCAAAACCAATTCCTAAAATGTTGATGAGGGATAGAATAGTTTGGAACCTAACATCAAACGGCCAATTTACTTCGAAATCGGCTCACGAAGCGCTATGTGAAAGGCAAGAGTCAGTGGGCTGGAAGAAAATTATTTGGAATAATTATATTCCAAGATTTTCCTTTATTGTGTGGTTAGCGGTTCAGAAGAAGCTATCTACAGTGGAAAATTTGAACAAGAGGGGTTTCAAATGGGTGTCTCAATGTGCCTTGTGTTATAACCATCAAGAGACAAATGACCACTTGTTCTTTCGTTGTCCATATACTCGATGGATTTGGACTCAATGTTTGAAGAAGTTTGGAATTTTAAGAGCAGGAATGGGATCAATAGAGGATGAACTACAGGTGATTAAGAGTGTGCAAATTCAGTATAAACAAATTATGCAAATGCTTCATGCATCCTTTTGTGCCGTGGTTTACTTTTGTTGGAAGGAAAGAAATCAAAGAATTTTTGAAGACATTAAGAAATCAAAAGAAGCTGTATTAACACAAGTTGGCGAGGCAATAAAAATTCGGTTTGATGGTTTATCAATTGAGGACAGATTCATGCATACTTATATGCAGATTTTAAACAATTGGAGTTGTTGTTATTCCATTGTTAAATCAATTACAAAACAGATATATTGGTCAAAACCAGAGGAGAATGTTGTGAAGATAAACACAGATGGAACTCGATCTTTGCAGGGGTCAGGATTTGGATTTATTGGAAGAAATAGCGTTGGGTCAATGCTTTTTGCAGGCTGGAGTAATATTGCAGCAGATGATATTATTCAAATTGAACTTCAAGCAATACTAGAGGCGATGAAGTTTGCTAGATCAAGGGGATTGAATCGACTTCTAATTTCTTCAGATTCATTATATTCAATCAAATGCATAAAAAAAGAAATCATTCCATCATGGAAATATGATGAAAAGTTGCTAGAAATTGCAGAATAGAGATTTTTTTTTGCGGATTGTTTTTTTGAATTTGTTTGGAGAGAAACAAATCGGGCAGCGGATTTTTTAGCAAAACAGGGAACTGTTTCAAATGGTTTTTTCATTGATGAAGAAATGTGTAATGTTCCTCAAGAACTTTTAAGAATTATTGAGGAAGATTTAACTTGTATTTACACTCGACAGTAGTGTTTTCAGGGCGGGGTCCCTTTAACCCCAGCTTATCAATCAAAAAAAAGAAAAAAAGAAAGCATTTTTGCAGTAATGTTGATCGAAATAGATTTTTCTAGAAAATGGGATTTTCAGTACTTTTTATCAAATAAAATATTTTTAGAATAATTGCTATTTACTAACAGTCCCTTAAAATTGAGTAACTTTAGTCAATGCCACTTGAATCCCTTTTTCAGTTGCTAGGGGTCCAACTCTCAATATTATTTATCTTTCAATATATATATATATATATATATATATTAATTTAAATGTTGAATTTCTTCAATGCTCTTTTAGGAGGCAATTTGCTCATCGCTGGAGGACTGCAACAAACAAATTGAACAACTGAAAGAGGAGATGAATGATGCAACACATGGTGCAGACAACATAATGAATGATATTAGTGCTCTTGCTCAAAGATATGCTGTTATTGAATGTGATGAAAGTTGTGAGGTATTGATCTTAATAAATTATGTAGTTAATACTACTTGGTTTCAAAAATTTATATTTTGTAGTTCAATGGTAAACTAGAATGAAATCCAATTCTTTAGCATGGCTTGGTAGTGTTCCACCTAGTTACTCTGGAATTTATGTTCTATTGACATAAGATTTGTTTTAGCTGGCTCAGCTTAGACTCTCATTTGTGTAGAACTTTGGAATGGAGAAAGATGATACTTGTGTCAACCTACACAAGTGTTGTTTTCAAGGAGGTGTGTTTTTTTTTATTATCAAGTATCCTTTTTTCTTTTTCTCTTATACTTTTTCTTGTCGTTGCAGTATATCTCTCTGTTATTCATTGGGATGTTGGTCGTGATTTCTGTCCGGGGCTTCTTAACAAATCTAACGAAGGTAGACTTGGTTTTTCTGCTGCTTCATTGATTTTATTTATTTCTGTGAATTAGAAGAGTTTTCTTAAGATACAATACCCCTTTTTACTCCGTTTTTTAAAGATGGCTCATTCATCCAATTTGAAATATTAGAAAGAAGAATCACGGGGCAAAAATTATTTTTGAAAATTTACTTGATAAGAATTTTAAAAGAGTTTGTTCCCGTGAATTTGATTGTTCTATGTTTTACCTCACAATTATTGTTTATATGCATTTCTTCTTTGCAGTTTCCAGGGTTGGGAGTGGGTCCTCTACCAATGTTGTACTTTTTCTGTGTGAAATAATGGGAATGTATTTTGTATCTTCGATTCTATTGATAAGGAAAAGCTTGGCAAATGATTACAGGTAATCTTCCACATTTTTGTTATTTGTACATCCATGTGTATTATGATAAGTTCAATGATTTAGCTGGCATGATTTTAAAACCTGGGTTTTCGTATCTTCTTAGTACTCACCGAGACCTCTTCATGTATCGGACAAGTTAAAACACTTCCAAACCAATTCAAATCATGGCTTTCAATCACGATTTTTTGTCTTGTTCACGAATGATACATGGAAATGAAGTATAGAAATTTAGTTATACTGTGGGATTTAGTTATTTTTCTCAAAAATTTGCACTTGGATGGCATATATATAATCATGGTTTATGTGCAACTATTGAACTTCATTTTCTAGACAACCTAATTTTGATTTTTAGTTTTACTGAAATCCTTTGTTGTTCATGCAGAAGCTCTCACTCTTGGTTACAGAGGCATACATGGAAGCCCACCAGAAGAGTGTACAGGTAAGGATCTTTCCATCTTTTAGAGAAGACAATTTCTATGCCTCTTACTGAATTGGAAGTTTTGGTATCGGATTTTCTCAGGCCATGAATGAGAGGATGGGTAATCTTGCTCAAAGGCTACGACGTTATCTAATGCGGGCAACGAAGGTGGGCTTCAATTTTGTGTTCTAGTTGGATCACTTATATTGTGATCTTGTAGTTGTAAACTCAACAATTTAATCCATGGTTTTAACTAACAAAATAGAGATTCAAAACCTGTAATATTTGTTATTGTGTTAGTTTATTTCCTGAATAATTATGGGCCTACACAATTTTTTATTTTTATTTTGCTTTTAGTTTTTATGGTCGATATGGATGCCCATCATATTCTTGCTCTATGATTTTTCTTTTATTTTTTATTTTTCCGATTTTTTTAAATTATTATTTCGTTCATTGTGATTGGTGAATTAGAGGAACGTGCTATTGTTTGTTAAACCTCCAAATTCGACGATCGTACTCTATGAATTTTTTATTATTATTTTTTTTTAAGCCCATTCTCCAATAATTTGATAGTCCAAGGCCGTCAAAAAAAAAAATTCTACAAGAGAAAATTTGACGGGCATATTTGACAGGAAGGTCCGTCAAATTTCTCAAAATTTGACGGGCTAAGACCGTCAAGTACAGGTCTTTTTCACATAGTGCATCATTTCACCTTACTTTCAACTATTCTACTCCTTGGTGTTTTACATATTTTTACTCTACTTCTCTATCTTTTTCTGCTTGTAGAATTGGAATGTTGATGTTCTCTAGAGGCTGATTATTCTCTTCTATTTATTGTGTATTATGATTTGGAGTATTGATTGCATCTCGAGGGTGATTTTCCCTCGGACCATTATGTTGTGTTTGTAGAGTTGCATTCTCTTGGGCAAAAGTGCAACAGTTTCTTATTGCTCCTACATTTGGATTTGAACTCTTTGGAGTTTGTTTATCATATACAGATGTATCTGAAAAAAGCAAGAATTAATATAAAATTAAAATTAAAAACCTATTTTAGATGGGCAAGTAGTGTCATTCCACTGAGGATTGGGGGAATGATATTTCAGATTTTAGAAAACCAAAGGAAAAAGTGTGTGATTTTGGAAAAAAACTAAATTTTATTGAAAATAATTAAAACTAATTAAAATTAATAAATATTTGTAATTTAAGAAAATATAGAGATAATATATCTACAAAAATGACATAATGAAATTTAATCATAAAACTCAAGTTCTTGACAAATAAGTCAAATCAAGAATCCAACTAAGGATCTTGACTCTGAATATTTTTTATTAAAAACCCTTGTAAAATAAATCTAATTAACTGGCCAAAACTTTTTTACCTTAAAATATTGTACTGCCCAATAATCGTCTATCATACTAAGCATCAAATATAATGGATTGTTTCCAATAGTAATAGATCATGCAAACATGACAGTTAAGGAGAAATAATTGAAGAATACTTAGGATCCAAGGTTGTTGAAGAGAAATTTATTAAAAATTCTTAAAAATATATGCAAGAAAAAGAATATTAGAATTAAACCTAACTAATTTATATGACTACATCAACCTACGTAGAATAGGAGATTAGCCAAACATGATCATCGTTACACAATTAAAAAAAACAGACAAAAGTTCCATCTTTATTATTGATGAACTACTTGAAATCATTGAACAAAATTTCCTAGTCTTCCAAAATAAAATAATAAAAAAAAAAAAATCCTAAATCGAAAAGTCGAAGAAATAGATTAGAAGAGGAAAAGAAAAAATTGAAGAGAGAAAGAGAGAGAAGAAAACCTAAAAACTAGAGACTTAAGGTCATTTTATTGACAAAAATCAGGTTACTTTGGTCAATAAGTTTTAATCCCTTTTTTGGCTGAATTTGCTCTCTTTTGTAAAATAGAAATATGTTCCCTTCTCTATTAGAGTTCTAACCCTTCTGACCTTGCTCATTTCTAGTAATCGAATCAAAAGTTATGTCCAAAATAGTAAAATGTGATAGATTTGGAGTCTTTGACATGTCATGCATTTTTCACCAATTAAAAGTTCAATCTAATATTTATTTTCTTGAAATACAAATTTTTTCCCTTTTGGACCAATTTTGGAATCCCCTTGATCTCACCTATATCGATAAATGAGTCAAAACTTATGGGCAAAACGGTATGACATGACATGTTCAGAGTGAAATGAAAAAATCCCAACTCTAATTTATGGAGAAAGTTTGACTAGGACTTTGAGGTTCAACTTCATAAAGGAGAGTTGAACTCAATCTACTTAATACGGTCGAATTAACCAAAAATCTAACTTCAAATTTAATATCTTGTATGAGGTAGTGAGAGGTATGGATGTTCATTTTAATAGTTGTAAGAAACTTTGTCTGTGATATTCCAGTTTACTAACGTTTTTACCATTTACAATTTTTACCCTACTAAAACATAAATATATTTGCCACATTGGGCTCTTTTTTGACTTTTCATTTTTTTGATTTTTGTTTCTTTGACAATGAAATCATAGTTCATTAGACCTTATTTTCCTTAACACTATAGGGAAACGAAAGTTTCACTTTATTCTAATTAACCTAGACTCTCGGAACTAGTCAAATGTATAGTAAATTTTTCAAAGATGCAATTCTTTCAAAAATCCGTTAAGTGAATTATAATGAAAATACTTATACCTCAAGGCTCATTATTGAAATTAAATTTTTTTAAAAAGTTCTATTCATGTTTTATTTTGAAAAAACAAATAGCAATACAAATATATATATATATATATATATATATATATATATATATAAATCCTAAAGATGACGTTCACTATTTAAAGGAAATATCCCACACCCCAAACCTAAATGATGCATTGTCCTTAATGTATGCATGATATACAATAGAATGTAAACTAAGGACAAAATTAAAATTTCTTACCATTTTACGGGAAGGAGAACCTGAAAAACTAAGAAAAGACAGGGTTGCCTCCTAGTAACGTTAAGTTTAATATCTTTAGCTAGACAAAAGGGGGAGAGGGTAACTAAACCTGATAATTAGGGTCCTCCAAGGGGCCTTGTGGGTGAAAAATATGAATTATGAAATGTTTGGTTTATCTGGTGTAAGCTTCTAAGGGAATATATGGAATCTAGTGTCATACTGTAACACTTTCTTACCCGAGTGGAACTCTTTGTGTAATATGAGTTTATTGTGCACCATCTTCATTCTCTCCTTATATCTCATGAAGCTATCGTGAGTATCATTCTCGGTCTCCTCTAATTCATTGAGTTGGAGTTTCCCATGTTCTCCTATCTTACCAAGATCAAAATTAAGGTGTTTGATCGTCCATTAAGCTCTATGCTCTAACTTAACAGGCAAATGATAGTCTTTTCTCAACATTGTCAGAAAGTTACCTTCATATTCGGTATTTAGACCAGATGATATAATCATAGGCAAAGTTTTAGAATCATCAAGGTAACGATAAGATAGCATGTTTAAAAGAGTTTTGAACTCCAACTTCGAGGGACTCAATAGTTGATGGAATTGACACGTTAGTAGAGACAAGAAGTGGTTCTACCTTGGGTTTCCATTTCTCAAAGTCTAGAGGAGGTGCATAAGCTAACAGTGCATTGACATCTTTGATAAACTTATCAATGTCAAAACCCATTCCAAAATGTGTTAGACAACCCTTTAGGGCATTAAAGAGGTAGACGTTTTGAATGGATTCACAAACAGAGTTGTCGACCATGTGGACTCTTTCAAAGTCATCTAAATTGTGAGTCTTCAAATTATTACAGAAGATGTTTAGAATGACTTCTATGTTTCTGAATGCTAGTGCCATAACCCCATTCCTACAATAATGTCAACTTCATAAGTAGCTAAGAAAGAACAATCTAAGATCGCGGGGGCATGATGATCAGGATTGACAACTGCTTGGTGTCTAATACTACGAAGTCTACTAGGAAATAAAACTTGTTGACCTTAATGATCACATCTTCCACTATTCCCTTCAGGATCTTCATTGATCAGTCAACGAGAGTAAAGATGATCTTTGTTGGTTTCAACTCCCCCAAACCTAGTTGTTTGTATAGTGCTTATGGAGAGAGATTCACATTGGCTCCTAAATCTACAAGACACTTCTCAACCACAGTATCACAAATAGTGATTGGGATTGTGGGACAACATAGGTCTTTATACTTTAGTGCAATTGTCTATTAAATGAGAGCTGAGGCTTAGGCTGCCATAATGGCTTCCCGAGGAAATGTTATTTTCTTCTTCATGATTGAGAAATCTTTCAAGAAATTTAGCACAATAGGGTATTTTCCTGATAGCATCAAGGAGAGGGATGTTTATCTGGACGTTCTTGCAAATATCCAAGATTTTCCCAAATTGTTTACCCTTCCTATTGTCTTAGAAATGTTGAGGGAATGGTGCCTTAGACATATAAGTTGAAGATAGTGGGTCACTAAAAGGCCTTTGCTCTTTTTTTTCTTTTTTAGGGGCTTTAGGTCCCTTAGGTTTTGTGGGTTCACGGACTTTCTCTTCACAATTTTTTATACGAAGAGGTTGTCTACTTATGAATGGCCTGGATGATTTCATAGCTAGAACCTAAATTGGTATCTACATCATACCGACCCAGGGTGCATTTTTCTTTGAAGCTTGGTCTCTTGGGTTGGGTAATGTTCACTAGGAAATTGGTTCATTTCTCTTTCTGCCACAATTTGTGCTAACTATCTCACTTGGTCTCTAACTTAGCCATGGCCTGGTCTATTGCTGCATGAATTTCATCAGCATGGTTTTTAGAGAAGAATTTTGTCAGGGAGTTTAGTCTCCATAGTTGGAAATATTATTAGGAATAAAAGAACAATATTGGTTGGACTGTTGAGATTCATACAACTGTTGAGAAGGGATGGGTTGGTGGAGGGGGAAGGAATTCCTATGGAAACCCAAAGGACCACATTGAGGGCTAGGATCATTCTGACAATGTGAGAAGTTTGGATGATACCAAGTGTCAGGGTGGTATGTCTAACTATACAAGTTTAGTGTAAGTTTCATATTGGTACTGTAAGAATTGATGATATTGGCATGTTTGGCCTTGATTATCGTGAGATGTGGACAATACTCAACCATTTGTTTAGAGCTTTCGCAATATATACACGTGGTCTGAAATTCACTCCCTACGTTCACATGGTGTTTAGATCTTGATAAGGGGCTCTAGAGGAAGGGGACACTAAAAGAGTGTCTATTTTATGAACTAAACGGTGAACCTCGCTCCCAAGAGTGTCCATGATTCTGGATTAGTATTAATCTCCTAAACACTTGGCTTCCGAGCTCTTGAATCCTATCTATTTTATTCGATTAAATCTACCAAGATACTGTAGGCCTGAGAACAAGTTTGTTCTAAAAAATTCCCCTTATGCATATATTCAATAAGGGCTTTAGTAGCTGTTGGTAATCCCTTGTAAAAAGTATGTAGTAGCTGCATTTTATCCAAACCATGATGTGAGCACTTAATTTGTAAATCTTTGAACCTTTCTCAAGCTTAGGCAAAGTTCTCATCAGATTTACCCTTGAAACTAGTAATGGCTTCCCTAATTTTTATGTTTTTCCTATAAGGCAGTATTTTTCCATGAACCTATTGGAAAGTTCATCTAAGAAGTAGATTTATTCTAGAGTTAATGAGTTGAACCATGCGTCTGCATGATTCTCTAAGGAGAATGGGAACAAAATCAGCTTAACACTCTCGTCATCCATGTTCTTTTTCTTAAAGGTTTCGTATATTATCAAAACTTGTTGAGATGTGTGTAAGGTTGTTTACTCTCAAACCCATACAATTTGGGTAACATGTTAATGGTTGTAGGACTGATTTCAAACTTGTTTGCCTCAATGTGAGGCGGAACTATACAGGACGAGAGGTGAGCAAAAAAGGTAACAAGTAGCTTCTGCATGGTTTTCTCCCTAATTACAAGAACACCATTTTTTTGAGCCATCTCTACCTCTAGTATAGTGAAAATGTCTATGGAATGACAGACACATGAAAGTGTCCTCTCAATCGTAGGATCAAGCGAAAAAAATTTAGATTTTATACTATGTCTACATAGTATGTATTGACACACAAAAAAAAACACATAACCTAAAAGCTAATGAGATTTTAGTAACTAGACTGCTCTTAACTAGGTGAAATTGTACAACAAGCCTTCCAATCAGATTTCTAACACCAAAACCAGCCTGGGATAGTTTAGTTAATTAGGGGAAATGGTGGTGCTAAAAGCACGCTTACAATTTTCATTATTGGCGTCGAGGCTAGACATTGATTAACTATCAAGAAAACTATTAGGTCGACTCGTAACCGAACTTCTCCTAATGAACATGAAGGCATGATCTTTATTTATGTAAATTTTAATTAAAGTCGTTGAGTAGTGCTTGCAAATTTCTATTAAACCTAAAGGGGAAGAGTTGGTGATAAAATCCAACCCCTATCTTATCGTGTCTCCACGTTGTAAGGGTGCCCTTTAATCTAAAGATAACAGTGCACCCAATATATACATTTGATAATCAGTGAAAGACAATACACTAACCTATTAACAAGTAGGTGTGGGTGTCAAAAGATACTTACCTCCCATTTTAGACAGAGGATGCCATATGGAATTGATTCGAACCACCGACACCAATTACAATGTACAAATCCAAGGGATTGATACCGTTGCGTTCCATTGTCACTATGTCCTTAATTCTATTACAATCCAGGCCTTTCTGAATAATAAAAAATAAATAATGAGTAAAAAAAGGTTTTGCTAAAAAATTTAAACATAAATTAATCATAATTTTTTTCTATATTGGTCTTGAAGAAAATTTGATCTTCTTCTTCATTCTGCCTTTAAGAATCATCTCCTCCAAGAGAATAGAAATATTTAGAACTTAAAATAAAAACTAAATTAAAATAATTAAAAAAAAACTAAAATAAAGAAAGAAAAAGAAAAAAACTAAGAAAATTAAAAATGTTCCCTAATTTTCTTCGATCCGAAAAATTAATTATGTCAATCTTGAACAACGGACAAAAATAAGAATAAATATACAATTCAAATTAAAAACCTACTATAGATTGGAAAGTAGAGTCGTTCTACTACAGATTGGAGACTAATATTTTAGATTTTAGAAAATAAAATGATGTGATTTTGGAGAAAAACTAAATTTTATAAAATAATTAAAACTAATTAAAATTAAGAAAGACTTTCAATTTAAGAAAACTTAGGCAGTGTAAATCCACCAAAATAACCTAATTAAATTTAATCTTAATATTCAAGTTCTTGAAATATAACTCAAATCAAGAATCCAACTAAAGATCTTGATTCAGAATATTCTTCATTAAAACCCTTGTAAAATAAATCTAATTAACTGGCCAAATTTTTTTCCCTCAAAATTTTTATTACCTTAGTGATCATCATAACGAGCATCTGATGTAATGGATTTTTTCTACAATAAAGTATCACGCCAAACATGACGGATGAGGTGAAATAGTTGAAGAATACTTAGGATCCAAGGTTGTTGGAGAAAAGTTAATTTAGTCCTTTAAAAATATATACAAGAACAAAAATATAGAATTAAATCTAACTAATTTAGTAAGAATTTATCAATCTTCCTAGAATGGGAGATTAGCTAAACATTATCATGGAGATAGAATAAAAAAGTAAACAAAATATTTATCTTTATTATTGATGAACTCATTAAAATCCTTGAACGAAAACTCCATTGTCTTTCAAAATTACCAAAAAAACATAAAAATTAAACCTAAATCTATACGATGAAGAAAGAGATTGGAAGATGAGAAGAGAGATCGAAGACAAAGAAAAAAAGAGAAGAGAACCCAAAAACTAGATAGTTAAGATTTTTTATAGACAAAAATAAGATTTGATTTGACAAGAAGCTTTTGGCATTTTTTTGTTTGAATAGAGTCTCCTCATGAAATAGAAATATGTTCTACTTTGAATTAGGTTCTAACCCCACTAACTTTCTTCCATTTTACTAATTTAGTCAAAAGTTATGTTAAAAATGGTAAATCGCGACAGATTTGGAGTCTTTGACTTGTCACGTGTTATTACCAATTAAAAGTCAAAATTTACATTTATTCATAAAATACGGATTTATTTTCCTTTAGATCAATTTTCTAATCCCTAGATCTTACCTTATTTCAATAAGGAAGTTGAAATTTATGGGTAAATTCAATCCATTTAGGACCATCAAATCTCTTGGACTGTGCCTTGACTTTGAATTTTGACTTTGGTATTTGATTTTGATAGTTTTCCACTATTTGATTCTTTAATTTGTATTTATTTTTTTTGGAAGAAATTGATATATAATTAAATCCTCGAAATCTATGAAAATACATGCAATTTTGTTAATAAAATGTAACTTATGATGAATTAACTATTATGCATGATTTCATGAAAAATTCATAGTTCTAGTTTAGAAAATAGGGTTAACTTCTCTTTAAAATAATGAGATAATACACACTTTTAAATACTTAACAATGTATTCCTAAAAAGTTTGGAGGACCTCTGGTTGATTTTGAGGTTGGTTAAAAGGACTAACCATAGGAAGTTGTGAGAAAGAAAGTGATAGGCTTCTTGAGTATTGTTTTACTTGTGTAAGTTCACTTAAGAAAGATGTCTTGCCAATTTGACTTCAGCTAAAAAGATAGTTACCTAGTTAGGGACTACGATTCATTTTTGTTAAGAGTGTTGCTATGCAAAATAAGTATCTAGATTGATTATGCATAGTGTGTGCTAAGTAAGTGTTGTGAATTTCCTTGAAGGAAAAGTTAGTGAGGAGAGGCAAAGGGTCCAAACAATTTAAGGCATTTGATGGTGAAGAAAAACATGTTTTTTAGGATGGAGGATAATGAAGAAGAAGGCTTTTAGTTGGTGGGATCTTGGGTTTGTTCTTCGTTATGCCAAAGATGGTGCCAAAACGTGTGGGATTTTTTGAATTTACACTCCTCGAAATAAGTGGAATAATTGATAATAAATTTTTTCATGAGATATGTTTACAATAAATGATTAACTCCTCATTAAGATACAAATTATAATAATGAATAACTCTGGCCATCATCTCTGATTAAACTTGTAAGTTTCGATCGTTTTCTTTGATAAATCTTCTAAGTCTCCAGTCTTAGTCTTGTGTCACTTTATCTTGAAAAGACACTAATGGTGTATCGGCCAAGGAGTCTACGATGATCAAGTTATATCGCAGTTAAACTGTCGAGTAAAAAAGAAGATAACAAGTGTTGAAAAGTTTTGTATGGCTTGTGCTTTATGCCTTGAGTGGGAGAAGTTTCCCTACTAATAAATTAGACTCATTGAAGGAGGTAGCAAACTCAGTTGTAACTTCTCTTCCATGTTGTCCAACATTTATGGAAATTAATACCCATGGTGAATTGATGATAACAAAGACCTACTCCTCATAGTTTTTGTAAATTAAATAAGGAGTGACCTTAAATGTATAACCGTTTTGACTCGATAGCTACTCACTTCTCAAGTTGACTCACTCAAGTTATGCAACTGTGATTTTTTCAGGCACTATGTGTAATTTGTGTTACTTAGGTAGCTTAACATAAGAGTGCTTCTTTAATTTTAGCGTGAGTTACTCCTTCGCTTGATCGGTGTATCACCTAGTGTCAAGGGACTTGTTGTCTGCATCTCTCATAATCGAACATCATAGTAAAGGGGCTTATTGATTGAACGCTATAGTGAAGGGGCTTATTAGCAAATCTTATGGTGAAGGGGCTCATTGGTCGAACCTTACAGAATGAAGAGTGTTAAAAGGAAGAGTCAGCCTAGGTCGCTGTACTACCTATTGTGGGTCACGTTGGACTGAGGGGTAGGCCTAGTTGGCTGAACCACCTATTGTGGATATTGTTGGATTGAGGAATTGATCTAGTTGGCTGAACCATCATGTTGGATTGTAGTTCCGCTCTAGGGCCTACCCATTAAATACTTGATCCTATTTGCATTGATTTGGGTCGAATCAGGTTGAACCAGATCCCAATGTCTTGATTTAGTAACTTTACTAATTCCGAAGGAAGTGATTTTTTTGGTTCCTATAGTTCTCATCAAATTCAAATTCATCATGGGATCTCATTCAATAATTAATGTCTATAAAGTAATTTGACTTGTCTTATAGATGCTAAATCTAAAATGTGAAACACCATAATCATGAATATTATGTTCAACTCTTATCCTACAAGTTTGGCAAATGGCATTATCAAATGGGAGCAGAGAAGCTCCAATAATAAAATATTTATGATAAATAATCCATCTCATCTAAGAAGCAGGAATCATTGCATTTCTAAACTATTTTTATGTGGACGATTATTATTCTTGAGTTATTTGCAATAAAAGAGGCATTGAATTATGCAGAGAAAGGGAGTTGTCGAGAATCCAGATTTGTTCAGACCCATCCGCCCATGGTGGTGGTGATGATGACAGTGATCGTGATAATAATGATGATGATGATGGTGAGAGGTTTGATGTATTTTTCACTACTTCATAGGAGAAGACCAAGGTCAATAGTGGCATATCATCATTTGAGAGAATACAAGGAGTTTTCCCCGAATATTAAAAAAATAAAATAAAATAGAGAGGCATATATCCATTTTGAAAAACATAAAGAAGGGAGCAGAAGATTCCAAATTTTGAAGGGGGAATAAATAATTGCCTAAGGATTGTTTACTTGGAATATGTTAGCTTCTACTGAACGTTTCAAAACGTGTCTCAAAATTATCAATGTTCAAATAAATTACGAAAAAAAGATAAGAGTCGTGATGAATGCACGTGTTCTGTACGTGGTTGATGTGGCAAGGGCTCAGAACCATAGATCGTTGTTCTGTACCTTTGCAACATCAGCCGTGTATAGATCGCGTAAGATTTACCCTTTGCATTCATCATTATTAATAAAAAAAGATGAAGATTATTCTCACAACATTTAAGTTTAAAAGTTCTAAACACTCAACGTGGGATTCTTTTTTGAATAAAATTTTCATTGAAAATTTTAATATTTTAGATTACATATTGCAAATGACCTACTTAAAGTTTCACTTATAAATAACAATATTTTGAATATTTAAATATTGTAAAACCCAACTTGCCAGAACTATATAAGTGGTAGTTCCTTAGTTCAAGACGGATTATAGTAGTAAGGAAAATGCTAAAGTAACGTTGAAATTGACATCATTTGGGCATTGCTGGCAGAGATTTATCTATAGAACCATAGATGCTTTTCATCGAGATATGAATGAGAAGCATCTATGGTTCTGTGCAC
>NC_141387.1:13182473-13335257 GCF_017979445.1 Akebia trifoliata
ATCTACTGCTGCATGAATTTCATCAGCATGGTCTCTAAAGAAGAATTTTGTTATAGAGTTTGGGCTTCATAATTGGACATATTATTAGGAATAAAAGTACGATATTGGTTGGACTGTTGAGATTGGTACAACTATTGAGAAGGGATTGGTTGGTGGATGGGGAAGGAATTCCTATGGAAACCCAAAGGACCAAACTGAGGGCTAGGATCATTCTGACATCGTGAGAAGTTTGGATGATACCAAGTGTCAGGGTGGTATGCCTAACTATACGAGTTTAGTGTAAGTTTCATATAGGTACTGTAAGAATTGAGGGCATTAGCATGTTTGGTCTTGATTATCGTGATATTTGGACAATACTCAACCATTTGTTTAGAGCTTTCGTAGTATATGTACATAGTCTGAGATTCACTCCCTATGTTCATGATGAGGTTTAGATACTGATAAGGGGCTCTAGAGGAGGAGGACACTGAAAGGATGTCTATTCTACGAACTAAACAATGAACCTCGTTCCCAAGAGTGACCATGATTCTGGATTAGTTTTAATATCATATAAACCTGGCTTCCGAGCTCCTGAATCCTATCTATTTTGTTTTGTACCCATGTTACACCAATGTTGGGCATTTTCACTAAAGTTACCAAGAAATCGTAGGCCTGAGAAGAAGTTTGTTGTAAAAACCTCCCCTTATGCATTGATTCAATAAGGGTTTTAGGAGATTGTGGTAATCAATTGTGAAGAGAATATAGTAACTTCATTTTATCCAAACCACGATGTGTGTACTTAATTTGTTAATCTTTGAACCTTTCTCAAGCTTGGGCAAAGTCTTCATTAGGTTTACCCTTGAAACTAGTAATGACTTCCTTAATTTTTATGTTTTTCCTAAAAGGTATTATTTTTCCACAAACCTATTGGAAAGTTCATCCAAGGAGTAGATTTATTCTGCAGTGAACGAGTTGAACCACATGTCTGCGTGATCCTCTAAGGAGAATGTGAACTTAATTAGCTCAACACTCTCGTCATCCACATTCTTTTTCATAAAGGTTTCGTAGATGATCAAAACTTGTTGAGATGAGTGTATGGTTGTTTACTCTTAAACCCATAAATTTTGGGTAACATGTTAATGGTAGTAAAATTGATTTCAAACTTGTTTGCCTCAGTACAAGGCAGAACTAAAGAAGACAAGAGGTGAGTGAAAAAGGAAGTGAGCAGCTTCTGCATGGTTTTCTCCCTAATTACAGGAATAACATTTTTTTGAGCCATCTGTGTCTCTAGTATAGTGAAAATGCGTACGTAACGACGGAGACAGCCTTCCAATTGGATTTCTAACACCAAAACCAGTCAGGGATAGTTTAGTTAATTAGGGGTTGGGGGGGGGGGGGGGGATGGTGCTAAAGGCACACTTACAATTTCCATCCTCGGCGTCGAGGCTAGGCATCGATTAATGGTCTAGAAAACTGTTAAGTCAACTCGAAATGGGACTTCTCCTAATGAGCATGAAGGCATGATCTTTATTTATGTAAATTTTTATTAAAGTTGTTGAGTGGTGTGAGTAAATTTCTATTAAACCTAAAGAGTAAGAGTTGATGATGACATCTATCGCGTATCCACGTCGTAAGGGTGCCCTCTAATCTAAAGTTAATGGTGCACTTAGTGTGTATAGTTGATAATCAACGAAAGACAATACAGTAACCCACTAACAAGAAGGTGTGGGTGTCAAAAGATACTTACCTTCCATTTTGGATGGAGGATGCCTTATTGAGTCGATTCGGACCACCTACACCAATTACGAAGTATGAAGCCAAGGGGCTGAGACAGTTGTGTTCCATTGTCATTACGTCCTTAATTCTATTACAATCCAGGCCTTTCTGTATAATTAAAAAATTGAATATAAAAGGTTTTGGTAAAAAATTTAAATAGAAATTAATCATAATCTACTTCTATATTGGTCTTGAAAAAAATTTGATCTTCTTCTTCGCTCTACCTTCAAGATTTGTGTCTACCAAGTGAATAGAAATATTTAGAACCTAAAATAAAAACTAAAGTAAAATAATTATAAAAAAAAACTAAAAGGAAGAAAGAAAAAGAAAAAATTAAGAAATTAGAAAAGTTCCTTGATTTTCCACGATCCAAAAAATTAATTATGTCAATAATAATCAACGAACAAGAATAAGAACTAATATAAAATTAAAATTAAAAACTTATTCTTGATCAGAAAGTAGAGTTATTCCACTATGGATTGGGGACTAATATTTTCAATTTTAGAAAACAAAATGATTTGATTTTAGAGAAAAACTAAAATTTAAAAAAATAATTAAAACTAATTAAAATTAAAAAAGACTTTTAATTTAAGAAAACCTAGGGAGAATAATAAATCCACTAAAATAATCTAATTAAATTTAATTATAATATTCAAATTCGTGACGTATAACTCAAATCAAGAATCAAACTAAGGATCTTGACTTGAAATATTCTTCATTAAAATCCTTGTAAAATAAATCTAATTAATTTGCCAAATTTTTTTCCCTAAAAATATGTTACTAACTAATGATCCTCCATCATAGCAAGCATTCGATATAATGGATTTTGTTTCTAACAATAACGTATCATGCCAAATATGACGGATAAGGAAAAATAGTTGAAGAATATATAGGATCCAAGATTGTTGAAGAAAAGTTTATTAAAATCCTTTAAAAATATATACAAGGATAAAAATATTAAGATTAAACCTAACTAGTTTAATAAGAGTTCATCAATCTCCTTAGAATGGGAGATTAGTCAAGCATGATCATGAAAACACTATAACAAAAATAAACAAAATATTTATCTTTATTATTGATGAACTCATTCAAATCCTTGAGCCAAACATCATTTTCTTTCACAATAATAATAATAAAAAAACATAAAAATAAAAAAACATAAATCTATAAGATGAAGAAAGAGATTGGAAGAGGAGAGTAGAGATTGAAGACAGAGAAAGAGAGAAGAGAGCCCAAAAACTAGATAGTTAAGATTTTTGATAGACAAAAATAAGGGTGGCTTTGGCAAGAAGTTTTTAACAATTTTTTGTTTGAATTGAGTCTCTTTCATGAAATAAAAATATGTTTTTCTAAATTAGAGTTCTAGCCCTACTGACTTTCTTCCATGTTACTAATCTAGTCAAAAGTAATGTTAATAATGGTAAAATGTGACAAATTTGGAGTCTTTGACTTGTCACGTATTTTGACCAATTAAAAGTTCAAATTAATATTTATTCGTGAACTATAAGTTTATTCTCCTTTGGATCAATTTTCTAGTCCCTTGATATCACCTTATTTCAATAAGTGAGTTGAAATTTATGGGCAACATGATATAATATGGCAGATTTAGAGTGAAAAAAATTTTGATTCTATCAATCTGAGGCCATCATATCTCTTGCACCATGCTTTGACTTTGAATTTTAATTTGAACATTGAATTTTGGCTTTGGTATTTGATTTTGGTAGTATTCCACTATTTGATTTTTTAATTTCCATGTGTTTTGTCTACAAGAAATAGACATATAATTAAATCCTCGAAATCTATGAAAGTATATGTAATTTTGTCAATAAAATGTAACTTATGATGAACTAACTATTATGCATGATTTCATGAAAAAATTCTAGCTCTAGTATAGAAAATGGGATTAACGTCTCTATAAAACAATGGGGAAATATACATTTTTAAATACTTAACAAGGTATTCCTACAAAGTTTGAAGGATCTCCGACTGATTTTGAGGTTGGTTAAAAGGACTAACCATAGGAAGTTGAGAGAAAGAAAGTGATGGGCTTCTGTAGTATTATTCTACTCATTTAAGTTCACTTAAGAAAGATGTCTTACTAGTTTGACTTCAGCTAACGAGATAGTTACATTGTTAGGGACTACGAGTCATTTTAGTTAAGAGTGTTGCTTTGAAAAATAGGTCTCAAGATTGATCACGCATAGAGTGGGCTAAGTAAGTGTTATGAATTTCCTTGAAAGAAAAGTTAGTGAGGAGAGGTTAAGAGTCCTGGTGGTTTAAGGCATTTGATGGTGAAGAAAAATATTTGTTTTAGAATGGAGGATAATAAAGAAGAAGACTTTTAGTTGGTGGGATCTCTGGGTTTGTTCTTCGTTATCCCACAGATGGTGCCAAAAAGTGTGGAGGATTTTTTGAATCTTTGACTCCTCAAGATATTTGGTATAATAGATAATAAATTTTTTCATGAGATACATGTCACAAGAAATGATTAACTCCTCATTAGGATACAAATTATAATACATGAATAACTCTAGTCGTCTTCTCTGATGAAACTTGTAAGTTTCAATCATTTTCTCTGATAAATCTTCCAAGTCTTCGGTCGCAGTCTTGTGTCACTTCAACTTGAAAAGACACTAATGGGGCATCGGCCATGGAGTCTACAATAATCAAGTTATATTGTAGTTAAATTACAAAACAAAAAGAAGATAATAAGTGTAAAAAAATTTTGTGTCGCTTGTACTTCATGCCTTGAGTAGGAGAAGTCTCTCTATTAATATATTGGACTCATTCAAAGAGGTAGCAAACTCAGTTGTAACTAATCTTTTATGTTGTCTAATATTTATAGAAATTAATACCCATGATAAATTGATGATGATGAAGACTTGCTTCTCATAGTTTTTGTAAATTACATGAGGAGTGACCCTAAATGTATAACCGTTTTGATTCGATGGCTACTCACTTTTTGAGTTAACTCACTAAAGTTATGCAACTGTGGTTTCTTCAGGCACTATGTATAATTTGTGTTACTTGGGTAGCTTAACATAAGAGTGCTTCTTTAATTTCAGCATGAGTTACTCTTTGGCTTGATAGGTGTACCACATAGTGTTAAGGGACTTGCTGTCTGTATCTCTCATGGGTAGTGGGACATGTTTGGTTGAACCATATAAAAGGTATATTGGTCGAACCCTGTGCATTGGCCGAATAATATAGCGAAGGGACTTATTGGCCCAATCTTACAGTGAAGAGGCCCATTGGTCGAACATCATAGTAAAGGGACTTATTGACCGAATCCTATAGTGAAGGGGCTCATTAGCAAACCTTATAGTGAAGGGCTCATTGGTCGAACCTTACAAAGTGAAGAATGTTAAGAGGAGGGGTCGGCCTAGCTGGCCATACCACCTATTGCAGGCCACAATGGACTGAGTAGGTCTAGTTGGCCAAACCACCTATTGTGGATATTGTTGGGTTGAGGGATTGACCTAATTGGTTGAACCACCTATTGTGGATCATGTTGGATTGTAGTTCCTCTCTAGGGGCCTACCCATTAAATACTTGATCCGACCCGCATTGATTTGGGTCGAATCGGCTTGAACCAGATCCTAATGTCTTGATTTAATAACTTTACTAATCCCAAGGAAAGTGATTTTTTTGGTTCTTATAGTTCTCATCAAATTCAAATTCATTACAAGGATCTCATTCAATAATTAATGCCTGTAAAGTAATTTGACTTGTCTTATAGATGCTAAATCTAAGATGTGAAACACCATAATCATGAATATTATGTTCAACTCTTGACCTACAAGTTTAGCAAATGGCATTATCAAATTGGAGCAGTGAAGCTCCAATAATAAAATATTTATGTTAAATAATCCAACTCATCTAAGAAGTAAGAATCATTGCATTTCTAAACTACATTTTTATGTAGATGATATTATTGTTCTTGAGTTATTTGCAATAAAAGAGGCATTGAATTATGTAGAAAAAAGGAGTTGTCGAGAATCCAGATTTGTTCAGACCCATCCGCCCATGGTGGTGGTGATGATGACGGTGATCGTGATAATAATGATGATGATGATGGTGAGAGGTTTGATGTATTTTTCACTACTTCATAAGAGAAGACCAAGGTCAATAGTGGCATATCATCATTTTAGAGAATACAAGGAGTTTTCCCGAAGATTAAAAAAATAAAATAAAACAGAGGGGCATATATCCATTTTGAAAAACATAAAGAAGGGAGCATGAAGATTCCAAAATTTTGAAGGGGGAATAAATAATTGCCTAGGGATTTGTTTAGATTTTATGAGGATTTGTTCTTCGAAGGAATCCCTTGGAATATGTTAGGGCCTGTTTGGATACCAGGAGCAGAACTACTCTTCCAAAGAACAGAAGCTGAAGTACTCTATGGAGGAGCTGGAAAAGTAATTCTGTGCAGAAATGGCGTTTGGCAATCAACTCTATGAAGTACTGGCAGAAGTACTTTTGTGCTGGAAGTCTGTTTGGGAACCATACTGACTTCTCATGACTTCTAGAAAAAAGACTAGAATACCCTTATATTATACCAGTTACTGTTTTTTATCTTTTAGTGTCATAATATGCCTTCAAACTATATTGTTTTTGACATTTTAGCTATAAATATTAATATAATATAATATAATATTTTAAATATTAAATATTAATATAATATGTTTAAATCCATTATACTTAAAATTTTAAAAAAAATTTGACTGACTGTTTTTGACATAATATGACATAATATTTAAAAAAAAAAATTGACAGACTGTCTTTTAGTGTCATAATATGCCTTCAAACTATATTGTTTTTTTACATTTTAACTATAAATATTAATATAATATAATATAATAAATATTATTATAATATAATATAATATTTTAAATATTAAATATTAATATAATGTGTTTAAATCCATTATACTCAAAATTTAAAAAAAAAATTGACAGACTATCTTTTAGTGTCATAATATGCCTTCAAATTATATTATTTTTGACATTTTAACTATAAATATTAATATAATATAATATAATAAATATTAATATAATATAATATAATATTTTAAATATTAAATATTAATATAATGTGTTTAACTATAAATATTAATATAATATAATATAATATTTTAAATATTAAATATTAATATAATGTGTTTAAATCCATTATACTCAAAATTAAAAAAAAATAATTTAATATTAATAAATGTTTCTTTTGTTTGATTTAAAGGCAAATGAATTAGAAATATTTTCATAGAAAATTAATAAAGTTAGGAGTATTTTGGTAAAACGAACCGTTAGATTTTGACTCCCCGCAAGAAGAGTTTTGAGAAATAGGTTTTCTTGACTTCTTCATAAAGAGTAATTTCTTGCTCTTGCGCGGAGTAACTCTTCGAGGGAGTAGTTCATACAAACGCATCCAAACGACTTCTAACTCCCCGCAAGAGTCAGAAGTAGCTAAGGAGTCCTATCCAAACGCCTACTTAGCTTCTCTGAACGCTAGAAAACGTGTCTCAAGATTATCTGTTCAAAGCTTAAATAAATTACGAAAAAAAAAAGATAAGAGTGGTGATGAATGCACGTGGTCCGAGGTTTTGTACCTCTGCCACATCAGCCTAGTAAAAACTGCGTAAGATTTACTCCGTGCATTAATCATTATTAATAAAAAAAGATAAAAAGTATTATGACAAGATTTAAATTTAAAAGTTACAAACACTCAACGTGTGGGATAATTTTTTTTTTTTTTTTAATTTTCGTTGAAATGTTTTATAAATAACAATATTTTGAATATTTAAATATTGTAAAACCCAACTTGCGAGATGTGTCTAAAGAACCATATATGTTTTTCATTGGGATACGAGTGAGAAGCATCTATGGTTATGTGCACACCAATGTCCCAAACAATGTCAATTCAACGTTATTCCAACATGACTCTTAGTGTAAAGGTCTCCCCTGTATTATTGCAGAAGTCTTTGTTTTACGAAAGCTTCTTGCATCAACGTGACCAATATCATGAGAGAATGGAAGCGGATCCTCTGTAGCACAAGGTTCTTGTAGCACACTTTCAATCATTGAATGAACACCACATCAACGATGCAATTAAATCCCAATTTTTAAATGTTGAGAGTTTAGTAGGCATTTATTTCTAAAGATATGGATCTGGAGAAAAGTATTATTCTGTTTATATTCTTTTTCTAAATCATATCTAAGCCATTTCTAGTATGACTCTCTCTTATCTATTGAAAGTGTTTTACACGAATCTTGTGCTATAGAGGATCCGCTTCCCAACTAATCATGTATGGACTTTGGTGGATTTATAAATTTACTGGTGACTTAAATTTGAAAATTGGGTGTTGTTGACATGTCCCCTAAGGGCACACGTTAAAATGCATTAAATACACCTCAAACAAATTTTTTACTATCTAAAATGCCCTTAAGACTTTTTTTTCTTACCAAAACATCCTCAAATGCTTATTTCCAAGGTGCATTTAATGCATCTTAACATGTGCCCTTGGGCGGCACATTAACAAAATCCTTGAAATTTTTACTTAATTGATTGAGTATCTTAAGTGGGAATGTGTAAATAGCACTTTGGGTGGGGGCCTATCAGTAAAAGACCATATCTTAATACTAAACACAAAATCAAATACCATTAAAATTTTTATGGAAAATAAAATATTTAAATTATATTTTTTAAGTGACCAACTTTCAATTTTATTCCATTTTCTCTTCTCCTTTTTGTAAGAATATTCCTCAAACTTTATTGTCTTTCTTCCTTTAACTCAATTTTAAAAATGCTCCTCCAACTTTAACGTCTTTCGTTTTCTATCCCTTTTCCAATAATACTATTATTCACGCGAGGAACTTCCTAAGGATGAGGATTTAAAGTATGTGGCTAGATTCGGGGGTTGACTAGGACTAGGAGACAGTGGCACCAACCATGTAGCCCCAAATACACTGCCTGTTAGAAAATGGAGACAAGGTTGGTTGCCTCTTTCAACTGCATATGAGAGGGGTAAGGCTAGGTGGTAGTAGAGATCGATGGTCTCGATTGAGTGAGTTAAGTGTCTAACACCTTTCGAAACCTATAATTTGATTTTTTTCCCATTGTCTTTATTATATACCGACCAAAATTCTATTCGGAGTCATTTTATGAATCTTAGACCTAAACTGGATGTCAAACTCCCAAAAACACCAGGATCTACATTTGCACAAGGATTGGGTGAGGGCACTTTTAGAATTGCTCTTCACCAGATAATCGTATAACTTCAGATTGTTGGGGTATCCTTTTTGATAGGCAATGGTTGTCGTAGATTCATCACAATTATCAATCTAAAGAAATTTCGTCTTGAATCGGTGAGTGTATCCTTTTATGGTCTATCCAGTTTTATTCTTGAGGTAAAACAGAGAATTCACCCCCTTCTATTGTCGCCCACTTCTCATGAGTTGTGCTACGAAGTTCATGCAAAGACTAGAGAAATTGTTTATCGACCTTGGAGCAAGTCTATGGAATAATATCAAGGTTGCTTGGTGCAAGCTCGACATAGGAAAGCATCCTTCCCTTTTTTTAGTGTTATTACTTGCTTTTAATGGTAGAGATGTTCCCTTGGATCAACAGATACTTACAAATGGAGGTTCCTTCAAATCTTGGATTGCAAATTAAGCAAGTTGCCCAGTTGATTTTCTCTTTTCAAGTGTCACCAGAACGTTGAGTTCTTTCTTTTGTTTCATCAACGCAGAGTCTAATTCATCTCGGTTGATGAGCTCACCATCACTATGTGAAAATGTCAAATTTGTATAAAAAAAATTTGATGGGCCTGGCCCGTTGAATTTTAAAATCCAAAATCCGCGGCCCGTGGACCACATTTCCAACTCTTGGTCGATCACTCACTCACTCTCTCTCTCTCTCTCTCTCACTGTTTCTCTTTCTCTCTGCCTCTCTCATCGATCGATCGACCTCTCACGGTCTCTCTCTCTCTCACAGTCATCGATCGATTGATCGATCTTTCACACTCCATCACTTTCTCACAGTGGCTTTCTCGATCGATCGACTTCGTTTTTTCATTCGCTCTCTCGATGTACTTCGCATGACTTGCAACGACTCTGGAGTAAAAGCTCAGACGAGAGAGAGAGAGAGAGAGGCCATGAAGAAGAAAGGGGGCTCAAATTCTAAGCTCAAGCTTTCTCTCCCTTTTCCAAACGCGGTTTCCTTCGCTAAATTTCTGTAAATCTCTCTGTGTTTCTATCTCTCCTGATTAGTTTTTCTGGAATTCTAGGGTTTTATTTGGATGAACTTCGTTGATGCTTAGTTATGATTGAGAATTCTTTACGAGACTCAAAGTGGTACCTTTAAGGATGGAGATCTGCTTGTTAACAAGGACGGCGTTCAAATTGTTCCTAAAAAGAAGATGAAGTGGTAAGATGTAAATTCAAATTGAAACAAATCGCTTAGTTTTTCATGATTTTATGGTCACTTTTGCATTTCTTCTGGTTATTCTACCACTCTATGTGAAGAATTTTTAAAAATGTTGCTTTTTTTTGTGCTACAAAATCAGTTTTATTTTGTATGAATTTGATAAACATTCTTAGATCTAATTTATGATGATGGAGAAAGTGTGAAACAGTCTCAATCCCTCAATTTTGGGTTACATATAGTTTAAATTATAGTCAAGCTTGAGATTGGAAGTAAATTTGTTCTAACTTGTCTACAAGGCTTAAAATCTCGATCTGGTTGGGCATCCTGGTGATATGGTGGATGAGCAATCCAAACACATTTTACAACATCTCGTCATGGAAAGATACGGATATGATGTTTAATATTTGCATGTTTGATACTTATTAAGCTGAAATATGGAGTTCAGTGAAATAATACTATTTTATAATACCAATAGCATAAAGACAAGTTTTAAATTACTTAAATTAAGGGAATTCATGCCCTTGTATTGTCTTGGAACTTTAACTGAACAAGACGTCTCCACCATATTTTATAGTCCAAGCTCGTCTATCAGAGCCAACTACAATATTTGCTTGGAATTGAAGGTCATCTATGGGTTGGATAGAGGTTCTTTGTGTAGAAGTTTGTCTTGAATCTTTTTGAAAAAAATTAATATATCAAGTCGTTATATAGTAGGCGAATATGCTTGATATGCTGACCTCTAGATTAAAAGTATATTGAGATTTCATTTTTCCTTAATACTTGTGCTGACTCATCATTAGAGGTTTGACTTACTTTACCCTCTGTTCAATTGAAACATTTTCGATAAAGTGGGGAAAAAATTCACTGTTTATAAAATATAACATTTTTTTAAATTGGTTTACTGAAATTAAAACCGGGAAAGTACTTACTGTTTTATAGAGTAGGGATTTTTTTTTTCCCACTTTAATGAAAATATTTTAATTCCAAAAATGGTAATTTACCTTCTTTGAAATTTAAATGAATATTGTACTGTTTTCGGAAATTTTCAGTTTTTGTCCACCTTGGGAATTTTCCCTTTAAACTAATTCTTCGTCACAAGTTTGATCCTACATGTTTGTCTTGGGCTACTATGTTTCATTCCAAACACCATGACTTCCCCAAGAAAGAGAACTCATGGGATTGGAATATACCCCAGTTAAGGCAAAAGTATAGATCCATGGATGGCTACTCTCCCATTTTTGAGACTGATCTGCAGGTTTTTTGGAGGTTGATATGCAAACACACTGCTTATTTTGGTATTAAACTGTTATTCACTTATTCTTGATCCAAGTTCTCATGTCATAATTAAACTTATAGGAATTTCTTGGGAAAAAGTTGGTGTTGAAGATAATGAGGTAATATATGTCACATCTGAAGAACAATTTGTTGGCATATTAAGGAAGTGTCTTTCCAGGGAGAGATTTTTGTTTGTTGAACAAGATTTTAGTGATCAAACCAAGTGTTTTAGCTTGATGAAATTGGTAGACATCGTATAGGAGTACTAATATTTTTAGTCATGCTTTCTATTGTTTTTGTAAATCAGGAGCAAACATGTTTTATGAATACTTAGTTGAATAGTTAACTCTTGATATGCCTCCATAACTTTTGCAACTGGTTCCGTTTCAATTAATATTTCTTCTTTTTTGCATTGTTTCTACTAATTTTTGTATCAGTTATCAGTTATTTTGCAGTATAATTTTGAACACAGTTATAGGAAATTAATTATTAAAGTATTAATTAAAGCTATGATCTAGAGAAAATTTGATAACTGATTTCAGTCCCTTAAGTAATGGCAAACAAATGAAGTGTGATAGCTTGATGTTTTATTATTTATGTTTCTATTTGAGATGAGATAAACTTTGATCATACATATACCTTAGGGATGCTCAACGTACCTGTACTCGTCAAAGCTGGAATTCACAACTTCCATCCATGCTAGCATGTTGAGGTCTCATGATTGATTCACTACTCCCTCACAAAGTCCCTTAATGCATATTCTCATTATCTGTTATCTTTAACTGATAATGTTACTTTTGGTACCACCCGAGTGGTAGAGCAGTGGTTCAAGGATCTGGGTGTATTCCTCATTAAAAGAGCACATGAATTCCTAGATAAGTTCTTGTAAGTTATTTTTTTGGCCAATATTACAGATTTGCTAAATTATTGGGCTTTTTTCACATAGTGAGTAATTTCTAGGTACTTATAAATTACTTTTATCTCTCTGTCTTGTAAAACACAGAAAATTTAGATATGGACCATTAAATCCATAATTAATAAAAAAAAGGAAGTACAAACTAAGGGAAAGTCGATTTAATTGGTTTGGTCATTGCAACCAAGCCTGATAACAGCTCAATTAGATAGAACATGTAGATTGAATGTTCTAAAAGAGCGAGTCAAAGACTAAAAAGGATGTTTTTTGATTGAGTCAGCTACATATTTAAACACGTTTGAATTGAAGTATGAAACAAGGAAAACATTAGATGCAAGAGCATCCAGGGAGATGGAAGCATTTATGCCTTAGAGCATCAGAGAGTGCCCCTGAGGTTTGAAGTTTGAATTTGAGAAAATAATGCTTCCATCTTAGGGTTCTTGGCTGTTACCATATAATGAACATCATGATATATATCTTCTCATATTGTATAATATCTGATTATTTTTTCCAATATGCTACCTTTTACAAGAATGGATGACATTGTTAGCCTTTAACACAGTTGTTGTGTGCTGCAACTTCAGAATGTAGGATCTGTCTATATATGTGCTTCTCTTTATCACTGATAAACTTGTAATGCTTATAAGGTTTCTCATGTTACTTTATCTTGTGAGGTTACAATCAGGAGGATGATAGTGCACTCCTGTGTTTCCTAGAATGCAAGTTTGGCAAAGGGCAAGCAAATGGTCCAGAGTTCTTTTATGATCCCAAGTATGCATTGCGCCTTTGCCTCAAGGAAAAGTGGATGCGTGTGTCCACATATATAGCATGATGTCCATGCATGAAGAGGTTGTTGCTCTTGCCCTTCAGGTGATAGTCATAATGCTTTCGAAATTGGTCACTTTTTTCCTCACCATGTCTATTGTTCCATTTAATGTTTTACTTTTGTTTCTTGTGTAACTTACGTAAACTACAACTAGTGTTAAGTACCACCACCTCCACCATTTGCCCCAAATATTGGGGTCCAAGTGAAGTGATTTGAGACATCATTGGTCCGTACTATTTTAGCAAAAATGGGGGATCTGGGATATGTGGAGGTTTTAGTTTTTCATATTTTGTACCTCATGCTCAAAACAATTTTTTTTCGGAACTAAGGTATCTGAGCCTCTTAGAGATGTCCCACCCAATTGTCTCATATATTAAAATTCTCCGGCATGCTCTTTTTAATAGACATTATTATAGTGCTTAATTTGTTGCGTATATATAGATCTTCCAGAAGGCTTATATGTAGTTGTTACATAAAGGCTTCACTTTTTTGTGCACTAGGTAGACCTGGAGCTTGCTATGGCTGAAGCCGATAAGGCTGAAGATGATGAAGACTTGAGGAAGAAACTCTGGCTAATGGTAGCAAAGCATGTCATTGAGTAGGAAAAGAGAGCTAAAAAATATACGAAGAGCGATAGCATTTCTTAAAGAGACTGATGGCTTATTAAAGATTGAGGACATTTTACCATTTTTTCCAGACTTCGCTCTGATTGATGATTTCAAGGTAATAAAATTGGTTTTCAAGCATTGTAATTTGCATTAAATATTTGACATATTTAATTTTTTAACCGATAATTTATGTAATACATTGGACTAAACTGTAAAGGTTTGTTTTGTTTGCAATTTTTGTGCAAACAATCTTCTTTGACACAAAAATAATTTTTTAAAAGAAAAGTTTTCTTTAAGTAGTAATTATCATTAAAAAAAGTTCTTCAGGGGAAAAAGCATGTTTATTAAAATAAAAAACAATTCTTTTTCTTTCCGAGAAAGACAATGCTTCTTTTGCTGTGACTTTGAGGGACTGAAGAGTGAAACTCTACTCCCAGCCTTCCCTGCGTCTCACTCTTTCCAATATGTGTTTTAGGCCCAGAGAAGAAGTAAGAAAGCATTTTTGCAGTAATGTTGATCGAAATAGATTTTTCTAGAAAATGGGATTTTCAGTACTTTTTATCAAATAAAATATTTGTAGAATAATTGCTATTTACTAACAGTCCCTTAAAATTGAGTAACTTTAGTCAATGCCACTTGAATCCCCTTTTCAGTTGCTAGGGGTCCAACTCTCAATATTATTTATCTTTCAATATATATATATATATATATATATATATATATATATATATATATTAATTTAAATGTTGAATTTCTTCAATGCCCTTTTAGGAGGCAATTTACTCATCGCTGGAGGACTGCAACAAACAAATTGAACAACTGAAAGAGGAGATGAATGATGCAACACATGGTGCAGACAACATAAGGAATGATATTAGTGCTCTTGCTCAAAGATATGCTGTTATTGAATGTGATGAAAGTTGTAAGGTATTGATTTTAATAAATTATGTGGTTAATACTAATTGGTTTCAAAAATTTATATTCTGTAGTTCAATGGTAAACTAGAATGAAATCCAATTCTTTAGCATGGCTTGGTAGTTTTCCACCTGGTTACTCTGGAATTGATGTTCTATTGATATAAGATCTGTTTTAGTTGGCTCAGCTTAGACTCTCATTTGCGTAGAACTTTGGAATGGAGAAAGATGATACTTGTGTCAGCCTACACAAGTGTTGTTTTCAAGGAGGTGTGTTTTTTTTATTATCAAGTATCATTTTTTCTTTTTCTCTTATACTTTTTCTTGTCGTTGCAATATATCTCTCTGTTATTCATTGGGATGTTGGTCATGATCTCTGTCCGGGGCTTCTTAACAAATCCAATGAAGGTAGACTCGGTTTTTCTGCTGCTTCATTGATTTTATTTATTTCTGTGAATTAGAAGAGTTTTCTTAAGATACAATACCCCCTTTTACTCTGTTTTTTAAAGAAGGCTCATTCATCCAATTTGAAATATTAGAAAGAATAATCACGGGGCAAAAATTATTTTTGAAAAGTTACTTGATAGGAATTTTAAAAGAGTTTGTTCCCGTGAATTAGATTGTTCTATGTTTTACCTCACAATTATTGTTTATATGCAGCTCTTCTTTGCAGTTTCCAGGGTTGGGAGTGGTTTCTCTACCAATGCTGTACTTTTTCTGTTTGAAATAATGGGAATGCATTTTGTATATTCGATTCTATTGATAAGGAAAAGCTTGGCAAATGATTACAGGTAATCTTCCATATTTTTGTTATTTGTACATCCATGTGTGTTATGATAAGTTTAATGATTTAGCTACAATGATATTAAAACCTGAGTTTTCGTATCTTCTTAGTACTCACTGAGACCTCTTCATGTATCGGACAAGTTAAAACACTTCCAAACCAATTCAAATCATGGCTTTCAATCATGGTTTTTTGTCTTGTTCACGAATGATACATGGAAATGAAGTATAGAAATTTAGTTATACTGTGAGATTTAGTTATTTTTCTCAAAAATTTGCACTTGGATAGCATATATATAATCATGTTTTATGTGCAACTATTGAACTTCATTTTTTAGACAACCTAATTTTGATTTTTAGTTTTACTGAAATCCTTTGTTGTTCATACAGAAGCTCTCACTCTTGGTTACGGAGGCATACATGGAAGCCCACTAGAAGAGTGTGTAGGTAAGGATCTTTCCATCTTTTAGAGAAGACAATTTCTATGCCTGTTACTGAATTGGAAGTTTTGGTATTGGATTTTCTCAGGCCATGAAGGAGAGGATGGGTAATCTTGCTCAAAGGCTACGGCGTTATCTGATGCGGGCAACGAAGGTGGGCTTCAATTTTGTGTTCTAGTTGGATCACTTATACTGTGATCTTGTAATTGTAAACTCAACAATTTAATCCATGGTTTTAACTAACAAAATAGAGATTCAAAACCTGTAATCTTTGTTATTGTGTTAGTTTATTTCCTGAATAATTATGGGCCTACACAATTTTTTATTTTTATTTTGCTTTTAGTTTTTATGGTCGATATGGATGCCCATCATATTCTTGTTCTATGATTTTTCTTTTATTTTTTATTTTTCTGATTTTTTTTATTATTATTTCGTTCATTGTGATTGGTGAATTAGAGGAACGTGCTTTGTTTGTTAAACCTCCAAATTCGACGGTCGTACTCTATGAATTTTTTATTTTTATTTTTTTTTAAGCCCATTCTCCAATAATTTGATAGTCCAGGGCCGTCAAAAAATAAAATAAAATTCTACAAAAGAATATTTGACGGGCATATTTGACAGGAAGGTCCGTCAAATTTCTCAAAATTTGACGGGCTAAGACCGTCAAATATGGGTCTTTTTCACATAGTGCATCATTTCACCTTACTTCCAACTATTCTACTCCTTGGTGTTTTAAAATTTTTTTTCTCTACTTCTCTATCTTGTTCTGCTTGTAGAATTGGAATGTTGATGCTCTCTAGAGGCTGATTATTCTCTTCTCTTTATTGTGTATTATGATTTGGAGTATTGATTGCATCTCGAGGGTGATTTTCCCTCGGACCATTATGTTGTGTTTGTAGAGTTGCATTCTCTTGGGCAAAAGTGCAACATTTTCTTATTGCTCCTACATTTAGATTTGAACTCTTTGGAGTTTGTTTATCATATAAAGATGTATCTGAAAAAAACAAGAACTAATATAAAATTAAAATTAAAAACCTATTTTAGATGGGCAAGTAGTGTCATTCCACTGAGGATTGGGGGAATGATATTTCAGATTTTAGACAACCGAAGGAAAAAAGTGTGTGATTTTGGTAAAAAACTAAATTTTAATGAAAATAATTAAAACTAATTAAAATTAATAAATATTTGTAATTTAAGAAAATATAGAGATAATATATCTACAAAAATGACCTAATGAAATTTAATCATAAAACTCAAGTTCTTGACAAATAAGTCAAATCAAGAATCCAACTAAGGATCTTGACTCTAATATTTTTTATTAAAAACACTTGTGAAATAAATCTAATTAATTGGATAAAATTTATTTTCCTTAAAATATTGTATTGCCCAATGATCCTCTATCATATTGAACATATGATATAATGAATTGTTTCCAATAATAATAGATCATGACAAGCATGGTGGTTAAGGAGAAATAATTGAAGAATACTTAGGATCCACGGTTGTTGAAGAGAAATTTATTAAAAATTCTTAAAGACATATGTAAGAACAAGAATATTAAAATTAAACCTAACTAATTTATATGACTACATCAACCTACGTAGAATAGGAGATTAGACAAACATGATCATCGTGACACAATTAAAAAAAAAACAGACAAAAGTTCCATCTTTATTATTGATGAACTCTTTGAAATCATTGAACAAAATTTCCTAGTCTTCCAAAATTTAAAAAAAAAAAATAATAAAAATAAAATCCTAAATCGAAAAGTCGAAGAAACAGATTAGAAGAGGAAAAGAAAAAATTGAAGAGAGAAAGAGAGAGAAAAAAACCTAAGAACTAGAGACTTAAGGTCATTTTATTGACAAAAATCAGGTTACTTTGGTCAATAAGTTTTAATCCCTTTTTTGGCTGAATTTGCTCTCCTTTGTAAAATAGAAATATGTTCCCTTCTCTATTAGAGTTCTAACCCTTCTGACCTTGCTCATTTCTAGTAATCGAGTCAAAGGTTATGTCCAAATTAGTAAAATGTGATAGATTTGGAGTCTTTGACATGTCATGCATTTTTTACCAATTAAAAGTTCAATCTAATATTTATTTTCTTGAAATACAAATTTTTTCCCTTTTGGACCAATTTTGGAATCCCCTTGATCTCACCTATATCGATAAATGAGTCAAAACTTATGGGCGAAACGGTATGACATGACATGTTCAGAGTGAAATGAAAAAATCCCAACTCTAATTTATGGAGAAAGTTTGACTAGGACTTTGAGGTTCAACTTCATAAAGGAGAGTTGAACTCAATCTACTTAATACGGTCGAATTGATCAAAAATCTAACTTCAAATTTAATATCTTGTATGAGGTAGTGAGAGGTATGGATGTTCATTTTAATAGTTGTAAGAAACTTTGTCTGTGATATTCCAGTTTACTAACGTTTTTACCATTCACAATTTTTACCCTACTGAAACATAAATATATTTGGCCACATTGGGCTCTTTTTTGACTTTTCATTTTTTTTTTTTTGTTTCTTTGACAATGAAATCATAGTTCATTAGACCTTATTTTCCTTAACACTATAGGGAAACGAAAGTTTCACTTTATTCTAATAAACCTAGACTCTCGGAACTAGTCAAATGTATAGTAAATTTTTCAAAGATGCAATTCTTTCAAAAATATGTTAAGTGAATGATAATGAAAATACTTATACCTCAAGGCTCATTATTGAAATTAAATTTTTTTTAAAAAGTTCTATTCATGTTTTATTTTGAAAAAACAAATAGCAATACAAATATATATATATAAATCCTAAAGATGTGAACGTTCACTATTTAAAGGAAATATCCCACACCCCAAACCTAAATGATGCATTGTCCTTAATGTATGCATGATATACAATAGAATGTAAAGTAAGGACAAAATTAAAATTTCTTACCATTTTACGGGAAGGAGAACCTGAAAAACTAAGAAAAGACAGGGTTGCCTCCTAGTAACGTTAAGTTTAATATCTTTAGCTAGACAAGGGGAGAGGGTAAAAGGGAGTGTCCTCGTCTTCTAGGGCATGATACCCAAGAAAAGGCCTAAGTTTGTGTCCATTGATTGAAAAATGGACCCATTCTTGAGATCTTGGACCTCAGATGGGCCTTGTGGGTGAAAAATATGAATTATGAAATGTTTGGTCTATATGGTGTAAGCTTCTAAGGGAATATATGGAATCTAGTGTCATACTGTAACACTTTCTTACCCGGGTGGAACTCTTTGTGTAATATGAGTTTATTGTGCACCATCTTCATTCTCTCCTTATATCTCATGAAGCTATCGTGAGTATCATTCTCGATCTCCTCTAATTCATTGAGTTGGAGTTTCCCATGTTCTCCTATCTTACCAAGATCAAAATTAAGGTGTTTGGTCGTCCATTAAGCTCTATGCTCTAACTTAACAGGCAAATGATAGTCTTTTCTCAACATTGTTAGAAAGTTACCTTCATATTCGGTATTTAGACCAGATGATATAATCATAGGCAAAGTTTTAGAATCATCAAGATAACGATAAGATAGCATGTTTAAAAGAGTTTTGAACTCCAACTTTGAGGGACTCGATAGTTAATGGAATTGACACGTTAGTAGAGACAACAAGTGGTTCTACCTTGGGTTTCCATTTCTCAAAGTCTAGAGGAGGTGCATAAGCTAACAATGCATTGACATCTTTGATAAACTTATCAATGTCAAAACCCATTCCAAAATGTGTTAGACAACCCTTTAGGGCATCAAAGAGGTAGACGTTTTGAATGGACTCACAAACAAAGTTGTCGACCATGTGGACTCTTTCAAAGTCATCTAAATTGTGAGTCTTCATATTATTACAGAAGATGTTTAGAATGACTTCTATGTTTCTGAATGCTAGTGCCATAACCCCATTCCTACAATAATGTCACCGTCATAAGTAGCTAAGAAAGAACAATCTAAGATCGCGGGGGCATGATGATCAGGATTGACAACTGCTTGGTGTCTAATACTATGAAGTCTACTAGGAAATAGAACTTGTTGACCTTAATGATCACATCTTCCAGTATTCCCTTCAGGATCTTCATTGATCAGTCTGCGAGAGTAAGGATGATGTTTGTTTATTTTAACTCCCCCAAACCTAGTTGTTTGTATAGTGCTTACGGAGAGAGATTTGCATTGGCTCCTAAATCTACAAGACACTTCTCAACCACAGTATCACAAATAGTGATTGGGATCGTGGGACAACCTAGGTCTTTATACTTTAGTGTAATTGTCTATTAAATGAGAGCTGAGGCTTAGGCTGCCATAATGGCTTCCTGAGGAAATGTTATTTTCTTCTTCATGATTGAGAAATCGTTCAAGAAATTTAGCACAATAGGGTATTTTCCTGATAGCATCAAGGAGAGGGATGTTTATCTGGACGTTCTTGCAAATATCCAAGATTTCCCCAAATTGTTTACCCTTCCTATTGTCTTAGAAATGTTGAGGGAATGGTGCCTTAGACATATAAGTTGAAGATAGTGGGTCACTAAAAGGCCTTTGCTCTTTTTTTTCTTTTTTAGGGGCTTTAGGTCCCTTAGGTTTTGTGGGTTCACTGACTTTTTCTTCACAATTTTTTATACGAAGAGGTTGTCTACTTATGAATGGCCTGGATGATTTCATAGCTAGAACCTAAATTGGTATCTACATCATACCGACCCAGGGTACATTTTTCTTTGAAGCTTGGTCTCTCGGGTTGGGTACTGTTCACTAGGAAATTGGTTCATTTCTCTTTCTGCCACAATTTGTGCTAACTGTCTCACTTGGTCTCTAACTTAGCCATGGCTTGGTTTATTGCTGCATGAATTTCATCTGCATGGTTTTTAGAGAAGAATTTTGTCACGGAGTTTAGTCTCCATAGTTGGAAATATTATTAGGAATAAAAGAACAATATTGGTTGGACTGTTGGGATTCATACGACTGTTGAGAAGGGATGGGTTGGTGAAGGGGGAAGGAATCCCTATGGAAACCCAAAGGACCACATTGAGGGCTAGGATCATTCTGAAAATGTAAGAAGTTTGGATGATACCAAGTGTCAGGGTGGTATGTCTAACTATACAAGTTTAGTGTAAGTTTCATATTGGTACTGTAAGAATTGATGATATTGGCATGTTTGGCCTTGATTATCGTGAGATGTGGACAATACTCAGCCATTTGTTTAGAGCTTTCGCAATATATACACGTGGTCTGAAATTCACTCGCTACGTTCATGATGGTGTTTAGATCTTGATAAGGGGCTCTAGAGGAAGGGGACACTAAAAGAGTGTCTATTTTATGAACTAAATGGTGAACCTCACTCCCAAGAGTGTCCATGATTCTGGATTAGTATTAATCTCCTAAACACTTGGCTTCCGAGCTCTTGAATCCTATCTATTTTATTCTACACCCTTATTAATCGACTAAATCTACCAAGATACTGTAGGCTTGAGAAGAAGTTTGTTCTAAAAAATTCCCCTTATGCATATATTCAATAAGGGTTTTAGTAGCTGTTGGTAATCCCTTGTAAAAAGTATGCAGTAGCTGCATTTTATCCAAACCATGATGTGAGCACTTAATTTGTAAATCTTTGAACCTTTCTCAAGCTTAGGCAAAGTTCTCATCAGATTTACCCTTGAAACTAGTAATGGCTTCCCTAATTTTTATGTTTTTCCTATAAGGTAGTATTTTTCCATGAACCTATTGGAAAGTTCATCTAAGAAGTAGATTTATTCTAGAGTTAATGAGTTGAACCACGCGTCTGCATGATTCTCTAAGGAGAATGGGAACAAAATCAGCTTAACACTCTCGTCATCCATGTTCTTTATCTTAAAGGTTTCGTATATTATCAAAACTTGTTGAGATGTGTGTAAGGTTGTTTACTCTCAAACCCATAAAATTTGGGTAACATGTTAATGGTTGTAGGACTGATTTCAAACTTGTTTGCCTCAATGTGAGGCGGAACTATACAGGACGAGAGGTGAGCAAAAAAGGTAACGAGTAGCTTCTGCATGGTTTTCTCCCTAATTACAAGAACACCATTTTTTTGAGCCATCTCTACCTCTAGTATAATGAAAATGTCTATGGAACGACGGAGACATGAAAGTGTCCTCTCAATCGTAGGATCAAGTGAAAAAAATTTAGATTTTATACTATGTCTACATAGTATGTATTGACACACACAATAAAAAAAAAAAAAAAAAAAACACATAACCTAAAAACTAATGAGATTTTAGTAACTAGACTGCTCTTAACTAGGTGAAATTGTACAACAAGCCTTCCAATCAGATTTCTAACACCAAAACCAGCTTGGGATAGTTTAGTTAATTAGGGGAAATGGTGGTGCTAAAAGCATGCTTACAATTTTCATTATTGACGTCGAGGCTAGACATCAATTAACTATCAAGAAAACTATTAGGTCAACTCGTAACTGAACTTCTGCTAATGATAATGAAGGCATGATCTTTATTTATGTAAATTTTAATTAAAGTCGTTGAGTAGTGCTTGCAAATTTCTATTAAACCTAAAGGGGAAGAGTTGGTGATGAAATCCAACCCCTATCTTATCATGTCTCCACGTTGTAAGGGTGCTCTCTAATCTAAAGATAATAGTGCACCCAATATATACATTTGATAATCAGCGAAAGACAATACAGTAACCTATTAACAAGAAGACGTGGGTGTCAAAAGCTACTTACCTCCCATTTTAGACAGAGGATGCCATATGGAATTGATTCGAACCACCGACACCAATTACAATGTACAAATCCAAAGGATTGATACCGTTGCGTTCCATTGTCACTATGTCCTTAATTTTATTACAATCCAAGCCTTTCTGAATAATAAAAATAAATAATGAGTAAAAAAAGGTTTTGCTAAAAAATTTAAACATAAATTAATCATAATTTTTTTCTATATTGGTCTTGAAGAAAATTTGATCTTCTTCTTCATTCTGCCTTTAAGATTCATCTCCTCCAAGAGAATAGAAATATTTAGAACTTAAAATAAAAACTAAATTAAAATAATTAAAAAAAAAAACTAAAATAAAGAAAGAAAAAGAAAAAAACTATGAAAATTGAAAATGCTCCCTAATTTTCTTCGATCTGAAAAATTAATTATGTCAATCTTGAACAATGGACAAAAATAAGAATAAATATACAATTCAAATTAAAAACCTACTATTGATTGGAAAGTAGAGTCATTCTACTACAGATTGGGGACTAATATTTTAGATTTTAGAAAATAAAATGATGTGATTTTAGAGAAAAACTTAATTTTATAAAAATAATTAAAACTAATTAAAATTAAGAAAGACTTTCAATTTAAGAAAACCTAGGCAGTGTAAATCCACCAAAATAACCTAATTAAATTTAATCCTAATATTCAAGTTCTTGAAATATAACTCAAATCAAGAATCCAACTAAAGATCTTGATTCAGAATATTCTTCATTAAAACCCTTGTAAAATAAATCTAATTAACTAGCCAAATTTTTTTCCTTTAAAATTTTTATTACCTTAGTGATCATCATAACGAGCATCCGATGTAATGGATTTTTTCTACAATAAAGTATCACGCCAAACATGACGGATGAGGAGAAATAGTTGAAGAATACTTAGGATCCAAGGTTGTTGGAGAAAAGTTAATTTAGTCCTTTAAAAATATATACAAGAACAAAAATATAGAATTAAATCTAACTAATTTAGTAAGAATTCATCAATCTTCCTAGAATAGGAGATTAGCCAAACATTGTCATGGAGATAGAATAAAAAAGTAAACAAAATATTTATCTTTATTATTGATGAACTCATTCAAATCGTTGAACGAAAACTCCATTGTCTTTCAAAATTACCAAAAAAACATAAAAATTAAACCTAAATCTATACGATGAAGAAAGAGATTGGAAGATGAGAAGAGAGATCGAAGACAAAGAGAAAGAGAGAAGAGAACCCAAAAACTAGATAGTTAAGATTTTTTATAGACAAAAATAAGATTTGATTTGACAACAAGCTTTTGACATTTTATTGTTTGAATAGAGTCTCCTCATGAAATAGAAATATGTTCTACTTTTAATTAGGTTCTAACCCCACTAACTTTCTTCCATTTTACTAATTTAGTCAAAAGTTATGTTAAAAATGGTAAATCGCGACAGATTTGGAGTCTTTGACTTGTCACGTGTTATTACCAATTAAAAGTCAAAATTTACATTTATTCATAAAATACGGATTTATTTTCCTTTAGATCAATTTTCTAATCCCTAGATCTTACCTTATTTCAATAAGGAAGTTGAAATTTATGGGTAAATTCAATCCATTTAGGACCATCAAATCTCTTGTTGGACCGTGCTTTGACTTTGAATTTTGACTTTGGTATTTGATTTTGATAGTTGTCCACTATTTGATTATTTAATTTATATTTATTTTTTTGGTAAGAAATTGATATATAATTAAATCCTCGAAATCTATGAAAATACATGCAATTTTGTTAATAAAATATAACTTATGATGAATTAACTATTATGCATGATTTCATGAAAAAATCATAGTTCTAATTTAGAAAATAGGGTTAACTTTTCTTTAAAATAATGGGATAATACACACTTTTAAATACTTAACAATGTATTCCTAAAAAGTTTGGAGGATCTCTGGTTGATTTTGAGGTTGGTTAAAAGGACTAACCATAGGAAGTTGTGAGAAAGAAAGTGATAGGCTTCTTGAGTATTGTTTTACTTGTGTAAGTTCACTTAAGAAAGATATCTTGCCAATTTGACTTCAGCTAAAAAGATAGTTACCTAGTTAGGGACTACGATTCATTTTTGTTAAGAGTGTTGCTATGCAAAATAAGTATCTAGATTGATTATGCATAGTGTGTGCTAAGTAAGTGTTGTGAATTTCCTTGAAGGGAAAGTTAGTGAGGAGAGGCTAAGGGTCCAAACAATTTAAGGCATTTGATGGTAAAGAAAAATATGTTTTTTAGGATGGAGGATAATGAAGAAGAAGGCTTTTAGTTGGTGGGATCTTGGGTTTGTTCTTCATTATGCCAAACATGGTGCCAAAAAGTGTGGGATTTTTTGAATTTTACACTCCTTGAGATATGTGGAATAATTGATAATAAATTTTTTCATGAGATATGTGTTACCATAAATGATTAACTCCTCATTAAGATACAAATTATAATAAATGAATAACTCTGGCCGTCATCTCTGATGAAACTTGTAAGTTTTGATCGTTTTCTTTGATAAATCTTCTAAGTCTCCAGTCGTAGTCTTGTGTCACTTTATCTTGATAAGACACTAATAGTGTATCGGCCAAGGAGTCTACGATGATCAAGTTATATCGCAGTTAAACTGTCGAGTAAAAAAAGAAGATAACAAGTGTTGAAAAGTTTTGTATGGCTTGTGTTTTATGCCTTGAGTGGGAGAAGTTTCCCTACTAATAAATTAGACTCATTGAAGGAGGTAGCAAACTCAATTGTAACTTCTCTTCCATGTTGTCCAACATTTATGGAAATTAATACCCATGGTGAATTGATGATAACGAAGACCTACTCCTCATAGTTTTTGTAAATTAAATGAGGAGTGACTTTAAATGTATAACCGTTTTGACTTGATAGCTACTCACTTCTCGAGTTGATTCACTCAAGTTACGCAACTGTGGTTTTTTCAGGCACTATGTGTAATTTGTGTTACTTAGGTAGCTTAACATAAGAGTGCTTCTTTAATTTTAGCGTGAGTTACTCCTTCGCTTGATCGGTGTATCACCTAGTGTCAAGGGACTTGTTGTTTGTATCTCTCATAATCGAACATCATAGTAAAGGGGCTTATTGATTGAACGCTATAGTGAAGGGGCTTATTAGCAAATCATATAGTGAAGGGGCTCATTGGTCGAACCTTACAGAATGAAGAGTGTTAAAAGGAAGAGTCAGCCTTGGTCGCCGTACCACCTATTGTGGGTCACGTTGGACTGAGGGGTAGGCCTAGTTGGCTGAACCACCTATTGTGGATATTGTTGGATTGAGGAATTGATCTAGTTGGCTGAACCATCATGTTGGATTGTAGTTCCGCTCTAGGGGCCTACCCATTAAATACTTGATCCTATTTGCATTGATTTGGGTCGAATCAGGTTGAACAAGATCCCAATGTCTTGATTTAGTAACTTTACTAATTCCGAAGGAAGTGATTTTTTTGGTTCCTATAGTTCTCATCAAATTCAAATTCATCATGTGGATCTCATTCAATAATTAATGTCTATAAAGTAATTTGACTTGTCTTATAGATGCTAAATCTAAAATGTGAAACACCATAATCATGAATATTATGTTCAACTCTTGACCTACAAGTTTGGCAAATGGCATTATCAAATTGGAGCAGAGAAGCTCCAATAATAAAATATTTATGATAAATAATCCATCTCATCTAAGAAGCAGGAATCATTGCATTTCTAAACTAGATTGTTATGTGGACAATATTATTGTTCTTGAGTTATTTGCAATAAAAGAGGCATTGAATTATGCAGAGAAAAGGAGTTGTCGAGAATCCAGATTTGTTCAGACCCATCCGCCCATGGTGGTGGTGATGATGACAGTGATCGTGATAATAATGATGATGATGATGGTGAGAGGTTTGATGTATTTTTCACTACTTCATAAGAGAAGACCAAGGTCAATAGTGGTATGTCATCATTTTAGAGAATACAAGGAGTTTTCCCGAATATTAAAAAAATAAAATAAAATAGAGGGGCATATATCCATTTTGAAAAACATAAAGAAGGGAGCAAGAAGATTTCAAAATTTTGAAGGGGGAATAAATAATTGCCTAGGGATTGTTAGCTTGGAATATGTTAGCTTCTACTGAACGCTTCAAAACGTGTCTCAAAATTATCAATGTTCAAATAAATTACGAAAAAAAGATAAGAGTCGTGAAGAATGCACGTGTTCTATACATGGTTGACGTGGCAAGGGCTCAGAACCATAGATTGTTGTTCTGTACTTTTGCAACATCAGCCACGTACAGATCGCGTAAGATTTACCCTTTGCATTCATCATTATTAATTAAAAAAGATGAAGAGTATTCTCACAACATTTAAGTTTAAAAGTTCTAAACACTCAACGTGGGATTTTTTTTTAATAAAATTTTCATTGAAAATTTTAATATTTTAGATTACATATTGCAAATGACCTGCTTAAAGTTTCACTTATAAATAACAATATTTTGAATATTTAAATATTGTAAAACCCAACTTGCCAGACCAATATAAGTTGTAGTTCCTTGGTTCAAGACGGATTATAGTAGTAAGGAAAATGCTAAAGTAACGTTGCAATTGACATCATTTGGGACATTGCTGGCATAGATTTATCTATAGAACCATAGATGCTTTTCATTGAGATATGAATGAGAAGCATCTATGGTTCTGTGCACACCAATGGCCCAAACGATGTCAATTCAATGTTACTCCAGCACGACTCATATAATAAAGGTCTCCCCTGTAGTATTAGAGAAGAAATCCGTGTTTTACAAAAACTCCTTGCATCAATGCGACCAAATCCTTGAGAGAATGGAAATTGTTCAGTAATTGTCTGTCAATAATAGTTTAATTCCTCTCTCATTGCAAATAGGCACTCAATTGACCAGCTAATTGGAAGCGGATCCTCTGTAGTGCAAGGTTCTTGTAGCATTCTTTCAATCATTGAACGAATGCCACATCAGCAATGTAATTAAATCCCAAATTTAAAATATTAGGAGTTTAGTAGCCATTTATTTGTAAAGATATGGATCTAGAGAAAGATGTTATTTTTTTTTATTCTTTTTTTAAATCATATCTAAGCCATTTCTAGTATGACTCTCTTATCTATTGAAAGTGTTTTACACGAACCTTGTGCTACAGAGGATCCGCTTCCCGACTAATCATGTATGGACCTTGAAGGAAATATAAATTTAATGGTGACTTAAATTTGAAATTTGGGTGTTGTTAACATGTGCCCTAGGGGCACACCTTAAGATGCATTAAATACACCTCAAATGAATTTTTTTCTACTTAAAATGCCCTAAAGACTTTTATTCTTACCAAAACACCCTCAAATGCTTATTTCCAAGGTGCATTTAATGCATCTTAACATGTGCCTTTGGGACACACATTAACAAAATCCTTGAAAATTTTACTTAATTGATCAAGTATCTTAAGGGGGAATCTGTAAATAGCATTTTGGGTGGGGGCCTACCAGTAAAAGACCATATCATAATCCTGAACACAAAATCAAATACCATTAAAATTTTGATGGAAAATAGAATATTTTAATTACATTTTTTAAATGATTGACTTTCAATTTTATTCTATTTTCTCTTCTCTTTTTTGTAAGAATATTCCTCCAACTTTAATATCTTTCGTCTTTTAACCCTTTTTAAAAAAATACTCCTCCATCTTTATCATCTTTCATTTTCAATCCATTTTCCAATAATACTGTTATTTACATGAGCAACTTCCCGCATATAAGGACTTAGAGTATGTGACTAGATTCGGGGTTGACTAGGACTAGGAGACAGTGTGGAACAAACCATGTGGCCCCAAATACATTGTTTGAGAGGGGTGATGCTAGGTGATGATGTGGGAGAGACGAAGCCAAAAAGAGAGAGAAGCTGAGTGAGTTTGGGTAGAGTGTTGACTCTAGAGCTTCAGATCCTTGTCCCATCAATGGGACCACACGGTATAAATTGGGACACCTCACCCTCTCCCTATTTTCCCGAGCAAGGATGCTAACTCGGACATCAATGATAGATAGGATAGGTCGTTATCTATGGCTGATCTTTTATCGGAGTGGTCAACCTTGGACAGTAGACCTTCCTTTAATGACAGGCTCCCCAGGGATTGATAAGGGAAGAGGAGAGCAACAGTTCTGCTAACACTCTTAGTTAGAGAGATATCAGCCTGGGTGACACTATTAGATAATTGCAATCCCCAGGAGACAATGTCACCTTGTTGTGAAAAGCATATCCCTCAATTTTTTTGTTGTTGGCAATGATCTATGCGCACTATAAACTGAGTTGGATAGGGTGTTTGGAATATATCCTCTACATAAAAATTCGTCTTCATTTCTTTTGAGTCATTGGATTCTAGAATTTCTTCTAGGCCATTTTCAAAAATATAAAAAAACTTAAGAGGTGTGAGAAAGAACATAACATTTTCTTGCCATGCACCTAATGAAGTTTTGTCCATCAAAACGATCAAGACAAACAAGATCTTGATTCATCACTTGGATTAACTGAGCAATTGGTCCATCCATTACAACTAGAAGAATATTGTTTAAAATTATTGATTATTTTTTTAATGGAGGGAGAAAAAATAATGAGTAGAAAAAATTAGATCAACAAGAATTTTAAAACTAGAAAACGATATATTTTAGACAATATTTTCCCCCTTTAGATCTTGATCTCAAGTGCACGAAGGGTGTACAAAATTTTTCTTTCGTATACAATAGAACCCTTTGATCGATGAAATACTGTAATACGAATTAATGCACCGTTCGATCATAGTCATATCACACTTTTCTAATACTACTGATACTCTTTAAAAACAAAAGATTAAACTAGTATTTTATGAAATTTTCAAGTGTCCAACAAACGAAGCAAGTGGTGGTATAAATAAACACCAAAAGAACACTTCGGTCTAAGAGGTACCTTTTCTTAGGAGATATGTAATAAACCAATGATTTCTTTCTAAAGGGACACCTTTTAAATCCAATGGTTAAGATTAAAATTGGGTAGAGACGTGCCTTTTGCCAACTAGTACAACATATAAGGTATTTTTTTGCCAAGTAGTACAACCTATTCACAATAGGTACTTGAACCAATCAAATAGGTTCCATGTCTATTCTCAAAAGACACAACCACTCTACCTTACCTAATTGGAAGATACATCAAATAAATAAAACAAAACTAAATTTTTCTTTATTTTATTATTATTGAAAGTATCCAACAGTAATGGCCAAGACATCCCTCCAAAAAGGGAGAGGTCTTGAGTTCAACTACCCCTCCTTGGCCATCCATAGAGATTTATCCCTACTTACCTGGTTTGTGTGGTTTGTGGGGTATGTTGCTTTAAGAGGCTGGTAGCCTTACCCCTACTAGTCGGGCTCACGGGTCCAAAACCCCTTTCATAAAAAATAATAGTATTTTTTTAATTATAAAATGTTTAAAATCATTTCTCTAGAGTCTTCTTGACTCATCTGAGTATCTTCATCCTTATCTCCCTTATGTCCAACCTCTCTCTCTCTCTCTCTCAGTCTCTTCGCCAACAAACCCCCCAATTTTCTTCGAAACTTTACTTCTCTTTCTCCCATTTTCAATGGTTTAACCTCACCCTAGAAAACCCTTGACTTTTCTATCAATTCCCTTTTTTTGTAGCTCTTTAACTTCCATGGTAATTTTCTTATCCTGTTTAATCTTATTTTCAATCCATTATTTCAACTTACCGTAATCTTTTTGTAGAAATCTAATTGATTTTTATATAAAAAAAATCATCATTCTTTTAAAACCCCTACTTTTATTTGAGATTTCTAAGTTGAAATAGATGGAGTAGCAAGGCTGAGGATGTATGGTTTTAGCGAAAAAACTAAGGGGTTGAATAACAAAGCATTCGAACTAATTTTTTGGTTAATTAGAAAAAAACAGAGTTCAAGAGGGATGTTTATTCGATTTCGAACCAGATAGTATAGGATATCCAAAAACTAAAATGGGATTCGAATTTGATTACTAACGTATGACATCTGATCAGATTTGAATTTGGATATCAACAATTTTTTTCAGATTCGAATTTGGATATAGGCCTGTCCAATTTGATTGCTCTCTGTTGACAGCCCTATCTATGACTATTTAAAAATAACTTACATGCCCTTATCTCCAACTTGTAGTCAAAACACTTGATGTTGATAATGAGGGCATTTAGGTTATTTTCTGATTTGTTTATTACAGAAGACTAAGGTGACGATTTGGGTCGGATTAGGTCAAGTCAAGCAGGTTGAGGTAATGATATTATGAAAATTTACTCAACCGGACAAATAACACGACATCACTAATTACATAAGGACTATAGACAGAAGTTTTTAAGTGACATCTTCAACTATACACATCGGTTAAAAACCAATGTTTGTACTAGTGACGTCTAAAATCTAGGGTTTTAGACATCGGTTTTTAGATGTCTAAAGTAAACATAATCAATGTCTATTGTTTAGTTTAGGTAGATCTATATTTCATGATTTAGCTGAAGTATATAAGGGTCAGATTTTACATGGGTCAGCATGATAATAATTAATGACATGGTAATTAAACAAGTTCAAATGGGTTTAATTTCCTTAATCTGAACAAGACATGTTTAATAACTGGATTAGACTAATCGATACGATTGCAGTTTAAACATGATTAGGTTCGTTGGTCGTATTTAGAATCTCCACCACCAGAGAAGATAGAGTGAGAGACCTTGTCATTAGTTTGAAAATACAGGGATAAGTAAAATACGTGATTTTCAAAGTCTATGTTTCAAAATTTAAGGAAACCTACCAAACAAGTTATTGTTTTCTAATTTCACGTGGTGAAAAGCTAGGGTGAATCAAGTTCTTCTATTCTATTTCAAGGCACACATTTTGAAGGGCAGTTACAACGGCTGTTACCGTTTAAAATCTAAGTACTACTTAACTCATGGATTTTTTTTTTTTTTCATTGATTTTCAGATCTTACAATTTTCAAGGGGTAATGTAATGACCGCTACATTAATCTATGTATATAAAAGCCAACAAATACACTTCTTACTATTCTAATGTGATTCGACTGCAACACGAAAATGTGGATACCATAAATGCCTCACCTTTACATTTAAACTTAATACAATCTCATTTTGGTACAAAAACCGACAAAATTACAATTCCACCACCCTATGATCATGTTAACTTTTAAGATTTCAAAAATATAATTTGTGTGATTGTTTAAGGGTTGAGTTCGGTTGACTAAAGAAATATGAGTTAGGTAACAACACAAGATCATAGAAAATCTAAAAGTTAAAAATTATCCTCGGGATATGTATTGTTGAGATCACCCATAAATCTCAAACATTAAATTTTGTATTTGACCGGTCAAGATAATCTTATATCATTTCTTGAGTCAACTGAACCCGATCCATTTTTAAATGCCCTCAGTTAATATTTTAAATCTTAAGGCGCTCATGACAGATGTACATGACATAACATAATCGTTTGCACATGCCACTCACTTATCCCGTTATAACAGCCGCTATTAAACACAGGAGTTTGCTCTTCCCATTTTCTATAAGTACAGTACTCTCTCTCTCTCTCTCTTTCTCATCTGGGAGACTCTGTATTTGTGTTGGGGTTTTAAAAAAAGGGAAAGAAGAGATGGTGTTGGTATGTCTGGTGATATTATGTGTGGTTGTGGTGATATCATGGGCCTGGTATTCTTTATGGTGGAAGCCTAAGAAGCTGGAGAAGTACCTGAGAGAGCAAGGAATAAGTGGCCCACCGTATAAATTGATATTTGGAAACCTGAAGGAGATCATGAAGATGATGAAGGAAGCAAAATCCAAGCCCATGGACCTTTCTCATGATATCATGCCACATGTCATCCCATACATTCAACATAACTATAGTATATTTTTCTTTTCTTTTTTCTCCTTTTTTGTTTTTTTTCATTTTATGGGGGAATTTTTTTTTTTATTCAAATTAAAATGGCTAAAAAGGGATCACACACACACACACACACACACACACATGGGTTGATCTTAGATGATCCATCACATTGACTTGTTTGAGATTTGAATTGAGTCATCCAATATTTTGAAAATATCAGTGAGTAGTAAAAAAATCAATTGAAATTTTGGGAATTTTTTATTTATTTTTATCTACAATGTTAAATTTTTATTGATTTAAATGTTTATTATTCATACAAAATATAACTTATGTGACTGAGCATCCACTAATCATTTTATATTAAGAATGTATATGTATATATGTGTGTGTATTAATTCCATTGAGCTAAGAACCATGACTTAAGAAATTACATAGAATCACAAGAAAATAAAAGCATAATCAAATGGTGCAGTGTTTTATATATATATAATCATTGTTACTTATCACGAGGATAAATCTCAACCATTGGATTTTGTATATAGATGGTCAGAATTATGTGTTATTCTCGAGTCAAAGGAACCCCATCCATTATTAAATAATATTGGTCACAAGTCTAACTGGGGATTTTTATGTCCATTATGTACCTTGTTGATACTCATCATAAGTCCTGACCCTTACATGGTTGAGAACGATCATGTGTTTTGCCTTGGGCCATATTTCGTGAATCAAGCCTATATATAATTATAGGGGGCAGATCAAGGGACATATGTAAAAACAATGGTTGCTCAAAATATGAGTTAGAGTTTTGGATTGAGCTGAATTTTTGTGAGCATGTTCTCTACGATGAAATGATAATCCTCACAAAAAATCAGCTCAATCTGAAACTTTTAAGTCTATCAAAAGTGGTTTACAAATTATTGGTAAAAAATCAATGGTCCACATTCTAAATCACTTTTGATGGGATTAAAAGTTTTAGATTGGACTGAATTTTTTTGGATGATCTTCTCATCATAGTGATCATCAACTCAATCCAAACCTCTAACCCATATTTTGAATTTGTTTTATTATTACATTGTTTTTACATATGTCCCTTGATCCTAACCCATAATTATATACAATTAAATAATTTAAATTTATTTAAGTAGTTTAGCCCGTGTGAGATGAGATGACTTAGTGACCATAATTAGATTTTATATTTAAGTTAAAATTAAAATAACCGTTCCCCTCGTTGGCCACCCATAGGCATATATCCCAATTTTCCTGGTATGTGTGATTTGTGAGTTATTGCATCTACCCGGGGGATTTGGGAGAGAAATGGTGTTCTAAGAGGCTAGTTGCCTTGTCCCTACTAGTCTGGCCTATGGGCTCAAACACCCCGATCATCGAAAGAAAAAATAAATTGAAAATAAATTGCTTTGTCTCTTATGATTTTGGTATATTTCTTGTGCTTATGCATTAAATTGACTTGTTTACTCTTAACTAGAAGATGTTCTTCTATCAAAATTGTAGAAGTGGGATCAATAAATTGAGCTTTTGGTTTTGGATTCTCAAATCAATTTCCAAAAATAGGGAACTTAATTGTTTGAGTTCCACAAACTAGTTTGTGTCAATCCAAGATTTGAATTTGGAATCAAAATCTAACAATCAGTACCAAATGTGTCCCTAGTGAGAGAGACTTTATATATATATGGGAGATGTTAACGTCCTAGACCTCATAGGAACATTAGAATTCTCCAACACATTTTTAATCCAATAATACCCACTACTTATTATGTCTTTTTACTAAAAAGGCAAAAGTATGTTACTCTTTTACATAATAAATGCTTGGTCTTGTACATATTAAATGCTAAGGGCATTTATTCTTTAGATTTAAATATTTTCTTTTAAAAAAATATGTTGGCAATCAATGCAAATAAGGATTTATTATGTAAAAGACCAACAAACCCCTATATTTTCACTAAAGATAAATTGGGTAAGGGTATTATTGAAAAAAAGTGTGTTGAAAAATACTAATATCACAGTGAGGTCTTGAACATTAGCATTCCCATATATATATGCTAGAGTTCACCCGTGTCATCCACTTTCAGGTTAAGGGGTAAAAGATGAAAAATAAGAAAGTTGATTAAAAGGTACAAAAAGAAGTATAGTAAAGTTAGGGGAGGTAAAGAATAAATAAAATAAAATGGGTTCTAATAAATTATAACTTAATGGAAATGATATTTTTTTTTAAAAAAATTGAGATTAAAAAGGTAAGAGATGAAAAATAATAAAATGGATTAAATGGGTAAAAGAAAAAAATATAGTAAAATTAGAGGAAGCATCCTCTTTCAGGTCAAGGGGTAAAAGTGGAAAAAAAATAAATTTCAAAGGGTATTATTAAAAATATTTGAAACTAAAAGGTTAAAAGATGAAAAATAATAAAGTTAACTAAATAGGTAGAAGAGAAAATATAGTAAAATTAGTGGAGATAAAGAATATAGGAAATAAAGTGGGTCCCATGACACTATAGTTCAATGGGAGGTTTAACCCACAAAACTATAGATGATAGGAAGTTTGTCATAATTGAATTTGTCTCCTGCAATGCTGTAGTTAATTGGAAATTTATATCACACATAATTGTTCTAACGTAGTTGTGTTTTATTATATATATGAGGTAACGTTTGACAGCAAACGTTGGGAGCCAAAATTTGTCCTATATGGCTTAAACATTTCGGATTGGGCTATTTTTTCTGAGGATTATCTTTATGGTGAGGACATCACAAAAAATCAGTTCAATATGAAACTTCTAACCCCATTAAAAGTGATTTATTAGTTAACTATAAGAAAATCAATAATCTGCAATTCTAAACCACTTTTGATGAGATTAGAAGTTTCAAATTGAGCTGATTTTTGTGAAGCCTACTTCATTGCCCTTCCTATTTTAATCCTTTTACCTTTTAACCTAAAATAAATAAATAAATAAAATACCCCCGAATTTTTTTTTTCTGCTTTTACCTTCATAATCCCAAAGAGGATGCATGTGCCACACTATGTGAAAATTGAAAAATTCGACAGAAAAAATTGACGGGCAAAAACCCACAAATTTTAGAAATTGAATTTTGACGGTCTAGGACCATCAAAATTCTTGATATTCCCAAATTTGATGGCTTTGACTTGTCAAATTTCTCTCATCCTTCATTAATTTGAATGTTTCAGCCTGTCAAAAAAACATTTTGACAATGAAAAATTCGACACCAATTCGACCCCTTGGTCCATGGAATTTTATAAACTTTGACGGCCTAGGACTGTCAAATTTGGACTTTTTTCACATGTGCCATAGGCATGGGCAAACTCTAATATATATATAAATGGATTGGGGGACTAAGACTTTATACAATGCTTTTGACAATAGTACTGTCTAGATGCCATTCACATTTTTGACCTTTATTACAAAATCACCAGGTGTCGTCATTGGATCTTCTAAAATGGATGGCATCCGGGCAGTGTAAAAAATGTTGTATAAAAACTGTGTGTGTGTGTGTGTGTGTGATATAATGGATACTAAATGTTTTTAGTGATTAAATGCAGGTAAGATGTCTGTTACATGGTTTGGAACAGTTCCTAGGCTGAACATCATGGACCCAGAGCTTGTTAAGGATATTTTATCAAACAAATTTGGTCACTTTGGAAAACCCAATGTGAATCCACTGGTGAAGTTGTTTGCAGTTGGGCTTCCACACTCTGAGGGCAAAAAATGGGCCAAAAACAGAAGGATTATCACTCCTGCGTTTCAAATAGAGAAATTGAAGGTTGTTTCCTCCCACTTATATATATATATATGATTTTATATGCAAGATCCATTGGGTCAGGATCCGTATACACATAAAGCTACTCATAAAACTATAACGTGTTTTGTCTTATATGGGCAAAAAAATTCGGAATGAGCTGACTTTTTGTGAGGATGATCTCGAATGAGTTGACTTTTTGTGAGGATGATCACTATAGTGAGGAGATCATCCTCACCAAAAATCAGCCCAATCTAAAACTTCTAGCCCCATGTTTACAAGTTGAAGAATTCTGGACCGTCCATTTATTGTAAATCACTTTTGCTGGCGTTAGAAGTTTTGGAATGGGCTGATTTTGTGCAAGGATATTCTTTCACTATAGTAATCATCCTCACAAAAAATCAGCCTATTCCGAACCGTTTTACCCATATAAGACAAAATACATTGGAATTTTATGAGTAGTTTTATGTGTATACAGATCCTGATCCAGAACCATTAGTAAACCTTAACTTTTGTCGACATGGCATCAAAACAGTGTTGGGCCCACTGATCAATGGAACCTGGTGGGTCAATACATCAAAAATCAGAATGGAAACTAAATTCTTACCATTGAATTCAGGCTTGTTTGTTGTGTGTGTCAATCTAGGCGTGGCCTAATGTTTATGGGACAATGGGTCCAGAAGATTGTTCCAAATGGCCAGATATTGACATACCCTTATGAACCCTCTTCAATGGGAGTAAAATAAAAATGTAATGATTTTCTAACGCCCCCTCTGACACATGCCACCATCAAAGAACTGCAGATCATTTGTCTCGGTACACGCATATTCCTAAATTTTTTTTCTTGTGTGTCCTAAGGCAAATGATCTATGATTTTGTGATGGGAGGTAAAATAAAATGTCCCAATGCCCTTGAGACCTCTCCCCAAAATCTCTTCTTGTTTTCCTAGAAATACAAAAATTTTAGTGTACGACTTCATTTATTTTATTCTCATTGATTTAGAAAACTTAAAAATAGAGGATATCGAGTAATTGCTCAAATCATGCAGAAAAACTCATTTTAAACTTTGATGTAATGTTGATGTTGATTGGATTCTTCTCTTTATGTTTGTTACAGCGCATGCAACCCGCATTTTATAGTTGTTGTAGTGAGTTGATCTGTAGATGGGAGCAATCAGTTGCGTCATCACCAGATGGGTCATGTGAATTGGACGTGTGGCCTGAACTCCAAAACCTAACCGGAGATGTCATATCTCGGACCGCTTTTGGTAGTAGCTTTGACGAAGGGAGACATATATTCCAACTCCAAAGTGAACTATTCGAGCTTATGATGCAGGTTGCTCAGATCATCTACATCCCGGGTTTCAGGTACAAATTCATTATCTGTTCTCATTAAAAGAAAACTGAGACATAATATGATTGGACTGCCCACCATGATCTCCTGTGCACCAACTGATCGTAACAGAGTGTGAAATAGACATAGGGACACATCCGGCAACCATTAGTAGGGATCCCATGTTGGGGAGCCAACATGGAACCGCCATTTTGTCTTATATGGGTTAGAAGTTTCATATTGGACTGATTTTTGTGAGGATGATCTAACCCCATCAAAAGTGGTTTATAAATTAACGGTAAAAATAGATGGTCCACAATTCTTCAACTTGTAAACCACTTTTGACGTGTTAGAAGTTTTTGGAATACGCTGATCTTTTTAGTGAGCGTGGTGATCTTCTCACCAAAGAGATCATCCTCATAAAACATGAAACCAATTAATTTTCTGAAACTTCTAACCCATATAAGAAAAAACATTGGCTCCTTAAGTTTTAACTGTCGAACGCTACTCATATATATATATATATGCATGGATCAGGTTCAAGAGCCAAAGTTTTTGTCTTATATGAGTTAAAATTTAACCAAATCCGAAACTTCTAACTTGATTAAAAATTATTTACCAAAAATGGAAGGTCTACGATTCTTCAACTTGTAAACAATGGGTTAGAAGTTTCAGGATGGGCTCATTTTTGTTGAGGATGATCTCCTCACCATAGAGATCATCCCCACAAAAAACCAGCCTATTCCGACACTTCTAACCGATATAAGACAAAACACGTTGGCTATAGCTTTGGCTTTTGATCACTACGCTATATACACTTCAAACACCAACATTACTTGTTTACTCTAATGCAGGTTTCTTCCCACAAAAAGGAACACTAGGATGAAGAAAATCAGCAAAGAAGTGCAAGGTTTGATGCGAGGAATCATCGAGAAGAGAAAGGAAGCTATAAGAAATGGAAAGACTAGTAATGATGATTTGTTGGGATTATTACTGGAATCCAATAATAGAGAGATAAAAGAACATGGTAACTCTGCTGGAATGACTATCGAAGAAGTAATAGATGAATGCAAGCTATTCTATTTCGCCGGGCAAGAGACTACATCGGTTTTGCTTGTGTGGACAATGATTGTTCTATGTATGCATCCAGAATGGCAAGAACGCGCAAGAGAAGAAGTCTTGGAAGTCTTTGGGAAAAATGAACGAAACTTTGATGGGTTAAACCGTCTAAAAACGGTGAGTATTTTCATCAATATTCTTTTAACTGTTCTTTGGGCATGTTGAGAGTCAGTCCTCTAAAGAATTTCCCAAAATCTTAACTGCAGGTAACCATGATTCTATATGAGGTTCTTAGACTATACTCATCTTTGGTGATGCTCAATCGACGTATTTCTGAGAGTACCACTTTAGGTGGAGTTTCTCTGCCACCAGGAATACAACTCGGATTAATGACACTCTCCATTCATCATGATCCCAAAGTTTGGGGTGAAGATGTAAAAGAGTTCAAACCGGAGAGATTCTCAAAAGGAGTTTCGAAGGCAACGAAGAATCAAGCTTCGTTCTTCCCATTTGGTGGGGCGCCACGATTATGTATTGGACAGACATTTGCCATGATAGAAGCAAAGATGGGTCTTGCCATGATTCTACAACATTTCTCGTTCAAGCTTTCACCCTCCTATGCTCATTCTCCTTGGGGTCCTATTGTAGTTAAACCCCAACATGGAGCCCAGATGATCTTGCAAAAAATTTAATTTCATCTTGAAAATCATAACTACTTATCTTGGTTTTCATGATCAAGAATGATCAGAAATTCAATGAAGTTATCAGTGTGCATCAAATCTATTAAATGCTTGCCAAGGAATAAAAGATGTAATGTGTAGTCTGAAGTAGAATTTAGTATATTTATGCAAGTTCATGTATCTCTCTTAATCATATTTTTATTTCATTATTGAGCATTTTATAGTAGCTTTATTGTCCCTTTTCCAATTTAATGAATTTTTTGAAAAAGAATGCCATCGAAACATATTTTGAATAAAATAAAAGAAATTTTATTAGAATTGATAATTTAGGGATCGGAACGACGATTCGAGATCTAACTAAGAACCTAATCCAATAATGAATTGGTGCTCAATCAACCATGCATGTTGTAAACAGATTGGGACATCCATTTATGATGTTATGTTACCTATGCTCAATCTATTAACATGCACCTTCTTAATCGTGCAACATTCAGCTTCAAAAATAATAGCCAGTTGCACTCTCATCTTTCATAAAACTTTTGTTTTTAGTTTGATAGGGATCTATCAATCACATCACTCCTAAAGCATACCTCTGCTTTAAGTGCATGTCCAATTCCTTAATCCCTTCATCATTACCTCGATCATGACGCATAGTAGAACTTAGTTAACCAAAATGCACGCTTTGAGGGTCTTGTGTAGCTTTCTTTGGATTTTGGTTTCAAAAGGATCTTGAACGATTTTTTTTTTCATTGGTAACGTGACCAATTAGGAAATTGATGCTATTGCTACCCTTCATCAACCAAATATTTCACATTCCCATCTTTCCTTCCGAGTAGGATCGAAGGGTATGGGACAGGAGTTGGGATGCCACTACAAGAAAACAGTGAATCAGGAATAAAATTATAAAATGGATTTTATCCGTTTCTAATTAAAAACGGGTTTAAACCGTTTTACATTTAAAAACCGTTTTATCCGCATTTTATCCGATCCGATATCCGTCTATTTAGTTGGAACGAAAGTATCTCTTAGTCGTCTCTCCCGATCGTCTCTCTCTCTCTCTCTCTCGATCTTTGTCACTCTCTCGTCGCTCTCGATCGTCTTTCTGGATCTCAATTGCTTTCCCTCGATCTCATCTCTCTCTCGGTCGCTCTACCTCGATCTCATCTCTCTCTCGCTCAGTCGCTCGCTCGATCATCTCTTTATGTCAGTCGCTTTCCCTCTATGTCATCTGTCTCTTGCTCAATCGCTCGCTCGATCGATCTCTCGGGCTAGGTACTCTCTCTAATCCCTCTTTTGTTTATATAAATTGTATTAGGGATTTGGATTGAAGATTTAAATTTTTAGATGTAATTAAACACAATTTTGTTAGTTCTATTATCGGTTGAGTATAAATAAGCTTCACGAGCTTGAGCTCTTCAGCCATCTCCATCTACAACCAAATAGCTTCTAAATCGATCTTTTTAGATTTGAATTCTTAATTTCGTGTTTCTTCAAATTTTCTTTTTTTATTTGTTGAATTTTTGGCAATTTATGAAAATTAATTGTTTGAAGAGTCAAATATGGTGTGAATTGTTTGATGTTTATGACATTTTTGAGGAATGAAAGACAGGAAAGTCGGATTTCAATTTTGTTGTAGTGTGTGGTTGTTTGGACTATAATTGCAGGGACTTATGGTAGTTTTTTTAAAAAGAAAAAGCTACTTTTTTTTGGTTTGATTATCGATGTAATCAGAATTTTTTAGTTTTATTCAAGTAAGTGTAAAATCATTTGATTATCAAAGTGTACTTTGTTGGACCTCTCTGTAATTTGAAAAATTTGTTATTTTTAATTTCTTAGATCTAAGGGGATTTGATTTTCTATATATTTTGTATGGTGCATTTGTACTTATTAACAATATAGACGTGATTGTCTAGGAGTAGGACTCCTTATTCAAGTCTACAATTGCATATCAGATTTTACAAGAGATGCTTGATTTCAGATCCACAGTGTTTCATGATAATGTTGCTTGTCTGGTGTGGCGTGTTTTTTTATTTATTTTTTGTCCTTTTTTAAATGTCAACCACTATGTACAACTATTTCTCATTTGAGGGTCTGCACATTTTTGTATTGTTATGTTCATTAATGAATAGAAACCAGATTGGGAATCCAGATATCTCGAGGTCTCGTTAACAAGACCCTTTTTACATTTATACACTTAACATGTGATAGTTTTTGTACGTCTTTCTATTTGGAAAAGCTATATTTAAAGTTGTTGCTGAATTGTTGAAACAACTTGTAGAATTGAATTGATTGTACTATTGGGTAACTTATTATATTATCATATTTAAGATATTAAATAATTAGCATGGCTGATTTTATATTCTATGATAATCTTTGGTATTCGTGTCTTATTAATCTTGAGAAACATCCAAAGGTATGATCCTAAGATTGCATAAGACACTTTTGATTTTGTGGATATAATAGGGATACACAACCTCAAATATCTAGTAGGTAATTTATATTTGTTTGGAGTACCTCGACTTAATTTCAATTTCTTTCAAACTGTGAACAATATTTCAATGCTATAAATGTTGGGTTTGTTATAAGCTTGAATTTTGATATTTGTAAGTACTTGTAGTATTCTTGTAGAGGAGTTGCATTTATTTATAAAATAAATCTTTTTTGAGTCATAGGTGAATCTTATTCACACTGATATGTTATCTCAACTTTATAGAATAATGATATCATAGCAAAGCATAGATGATTAAACCTAGGACAAGTGCAGAGTACTTTGATGGAGTTTAATCATTTTTGGATTTTGTTGTAAAAAATTCTGGTGGAGATACATTATTTCCATGTCCATATACGAAATGTCGTAATAGAAAGGGAAAAATCTCTATTGAAAAGATTTCGGAGCATTTGATTATAAATGGTATTGATCAAACATATATTGTATGGTTTGTAAGATTTTGTCCCTTTATGGTAAGATTTATTTGTGGTTTTCTATAATAAGCTCTATGATAGCTACTTTTGATTGAAATTGATAATTGGTCTTAAATTTTCTAAGGAGTACCTTTTGTAATATAAGATCTCTATTATTATATAGGTCCGGTGGAACTTGCTGCTGTCGGAGTTTCTATTGCTTTGTTTAATCAAATATCAAGGATTGCCATATTCCCACTTGTCAGTATCACAACTTCTTTAGTTGCTGAAGAAGATACTGTCAGTAAATTGAACATTAAAGAACAAGAAATTGATAACTTGGAAAAAACATTGTCTAAGAACTCCGAGACTAAAGAGCTGATTACAGAAGATGGCATATTGATATTATTGTTCTGTTAATGAGTGCTTGTACTGATTAAATAAATCACATTTAATTCGTATGCAAATTTTTTCTCCAATTTCAGCTTAGCGTATTATTGGCATATTTAGGGTACTAAATAAAATGCTTTTTCTCTCTTAAATCTTAATCAGTTGCTGATAATACCGAGTACGAGTTGTCATCAGGTATTGGAGGAAATTCCAAAATAGCCAAACATGAGAATGGGACGAGACATATTGCATCTTCATCATCAGCATTGGTTATTGGTGGAGTGCTTGGCTTTCTCCAAGCCATCTTCCTCATTTTGGGAGCAAAACCTCTCTGGAGTTTCATGGGTGTGAAATCTGTAAGTGCTTTCAATAGAGATACTAAGGCCCCGTTTGATTCAGCTACTTGAATCTGCTGTCAGAAGCTGAAACATTGAAAAACTTGTTTGATAGAGCTTTGTAAAAATGCTATGCTATTTACCAGAATCTAGTAATTATTGTTTGATACAACTTCTAGAATCTGCTGTATTAAGGTAAAATGACCAAAATACCCTTAAGTTTGATAGTGCATCTAAAATGCATAAAAAATTATCAGAATACCCTTATAAATATATAATTACATTAAATATATATAAATATAAGAATTTTATATTAAAATTTTATAAAAATAATTATTTTAATTTTAAAACATTTATAATTCTTTAAAAAATTATAAAAAATTTATAATTCTATAAAAATTTTGACAGCATCTCTTCTTAAAAATGGACATATGAAATTTTCCTGATAAACAAAATACCTGTGTAATATGCAATCCAACATAATGCACCAAAATTAAATAATCAAATATAGTTTCGATTTATAATGTTGAGAGGATACCTGAACGATAACATTCGATTTGATTTATAGTTTTTTATTTTTTATATAAATTTCTAAATTAGATAATCAAATACCCAATAACATGGAAATGGTAATGTGGATTATCCAATCTTTTTTTTAATAATCAACCAAAAATAACACTTTCAATGATAAATATTAACCTTTTAATTGTTAAAATATTTAATAAAAAACAAGAAAGAAACCTACCCTCTTTTTCTCCAGTGGAAAAGTTTGTCTGGGTTAAAAGTTGTTACAATAGAGGGGGTTTAAGTGGCTCACAACTTGGTCCAACAGGTGGCACTTTTGTTGTGCATCAAGAAAATTGCCTGACAAGGATTGATGTATGTTGTGTCACATAGGTATTGTGTATTGGATTTTATATATTAGGATGTGTGTCTCATGTCTCGAAAACTAACACAAAGTCATGGGGGATTTGTGTTAGAATTTTGGAGTTTGACATTGTGTCTCCAAAGCACAAAAATGTAAGTTGATCAAAGTAATGATCTAGCTCACATCTCAATTTATCATGATCAATATGCAGATCACACAAAATTTCATGGGCTAAAATTTCTATATAAGTGGACAAATGTCCTAAAACAAATAAGCAGGAATGAAGTTCATTCCTTCGTGATACCACAAACAAGACCTAGATCAAATGAGTCAATCTATGCAAAGTTGGATTATGTATATACCAGATCAATCTTACTTGTGATCTACTTGATCTACTGATTATAAAGGAATGATAGGGCTAACAGAAGAAAAAAAAAAAAAAAACTACCAAACATTTCACTAGTTTTTCCTATTTAATGAAGTCATAACCAAAAAAAGAAAGGTTATCATCGATTCATTAAAAATCCAATCTTCCGACATTTAAACAAAATGTAAATAAGAAAGAATTAGCAAAAATCCACCCCAGATATTTCATCTTTTAATTTTATTTTTTATTTTTTTAATTGAGCATAAAAGAGATGGAAACTGAACCAACCTCCAACATCTTTAATGTTAAATACATTTTTTTTGGATAAGTTAAATACATAATTAAAAAATTGTAATCAGCTAAATTGACCTCAGATATCCATCCTTCAATTTAAAAAAACTGTTTGAGGATAAAAGAGAGGAAAACTAGTTAACTCCATGAACATATTTAGAGCTAAATACAGAACTAAAAAAGCTGTAATCAACAAAACCCACCTTAGATATAAACTTTCAACCAAAATACTACTTTTTTTCTTGTAAGATAAAAAAGATGGAAACTAAACCAACCCTTGTACATATTTAGAGCTAAACACATAATTAAAAAGCTTTAATCAGCAAAACCCACTCCAAATATTCAATCTTTCAATTTTAAGAAAAAAACTTTTGGGGATAAAAGAGAAGGAAACTTAATCAAACCCTTCTAATGATTATAATTAAATACATGCAGAATAAAATATCTTAAATCAGCAAAACCCACCTCAGGTATTCAAATTTTCAATTTAAAAAAGAACAACTTTATTTAGGATAAAATCGAGGGAATCAAAACCCACCCTTCAACATCTTTAGAGATAAATACAGAATTAAAATCTATAATCAGCAAAACCCATCTCAAATACTCAATTTTAAACCATCAAAGAGAAGATAAGACAGAGATGGGAAAAAGGTTTTTGAACTTGAGAACCCAGAAAAACGATTCTCTGTCGCAGTAACATGTTGGAGGTATCGAGCTCATCAAATGTGGAAGAAGAAGAGTTGGAGAGATTCCAATCTGTGGATAGGGTTCTTCTGGAGCTTTGGATGGGTTTAATGGAGATGGGTTTTGGATTGAAGTGAAATTGGGTGGAGAAACCATGGGTGAAGAAGCATGAAGATTGTGAGGGTACAGTTGACGCTATTAGAGTTGCAGATCTCTCACTCTCAAAAAGAAAACCACAATGGAGAAGAAAGGAAGTAGAACTGCCGCAAACGAACGGTTGTCGTTGATTGGAGCTACCAAAGAATGGTAATGGCTGCTGTGAGGGTGAGGGTAGGGCTGTCAACGGATACCTATCCGATCGGATAGTGCTATATCCGAATTCGAATCCGAAAAAAAATGTTGATATCCGAATTCGAATTCGAATCCGATCGGATATCTTTAACCAATATTCGAATTCGAATTCGAAAAATATATCGGATATCCGATAATATCCGATTCGATAAAAATCCTAATTCGATGTAAAAAAAATCGATTTTCCTAATTTTTTCGACATCAGAAGTTTTACTCTTCAACATCTTTCATTCTTAAAATCAAATAGGCTTTGATTTTTGAAAAAAAAAATGGTTTTAAAATCAAATAAAATTTGATTTTTGAAAAAAAATTTATGAAAAATTTGAATAAAACATAGGGTTTTACTGAGAGAGAGAGAGAGAGATGAAGAAACTACCTGATGCTCGCCGACCGGAGACGATGGCGGAGACGATGGCGGTTATGGAACTCGCACGATTGAAAAAAAAGTGGGTTTTAGAGATACTTTGAGAGAGAGAGAGAGAGAGAGAGAGAGTGAGGAAATACCTACCTCGATGTTCGCCGGCCGGAGAAGAGGGTGCCTGTGGGAGCTTGCACAGTGGAAACCCACGGTAGCTAGGAACGATTGCTGGTTGGATGAGAGAGATTAGAGAAGATAATATTTCGAGTTACATTTCGTTGTGAAACTCGAATACACGAGAGCATATATCTATATAAATAACTTTTGTTGTGTAACATGAATACGTAACAGATGTGTTTTTAATCGGAGCGGATATTATCGAATCGGATATCGTAATATCCGAATTCGTATCCGAAATTCATTCGAATGTTAAAATCACATCCGAATCCGAATCCGATATCCGAAAATTTCGGATAATATCCGATTTTTCGAATTCGAATTCGAATTCGAATTCGGATTTCGGCTATCCATTGACACCCCTAGGTGAGGGTTAGGGTGTGTGAGGCTCTGTCGAGAAGAAAAGGGGCGAAAATATGTAAAGGATATGATTTGTAAATTGATTGAAGTATGAGGGATATTTCAGTAAATTCGCATGAGCCGTTTTTTGGTAAAAATTTCTCCCGCAAACGCAGTTTGGAAAAGCGGCTAGTATCCGCTTTTAATATTTGTGTTTAAAAACGCAAAAACGTGATCCGACTTGATACGGTGTAGCTATTAGTGATTATCTAAGAGAAGATTCTATTATTGATACGGATAAAAATACGGATAGAAAATATTTTGATTGGAGAATTTTTAATTTTTGTCTTAGAAAAAAGATCGATATTGAGGACTGGACCAATATGGATACCGGAGACAACATCAATAAAAAAACTAAGACTGGGACTAATTATTCTCAAATAATTGATAAAATTGATAAGAAAGATCTTTTTTATCTCGCGATTCATAAACAAATCAACTCATTCCGTCAAACAAAAACCTCTTTTGACTGGATGGGAATGAAGAATATATCAACCCTTTCTTTATTTTCCGATCGCCTGGAAGGGACAAAAGAAACATCTTGTTGTTTCTTCACCAATTTCTGATCTCTAGTGGACCTCTCAGTAGGATTCGAACCCAGATGAAGTTCTGACCATCTGTCAGAGAAAAAAGAACGAATTGATCTTGTAGGATTCCCAAGAAATTCTTCGATTTCTTCCGGAAGCAGATGATTATTCATCTGCTTCTCACGTTCCGTGAATAGCCGGGACATTGAGGAATATCCGGAAAGGCATTTCGGGAATCGGTCTGATTCTATCTCTGTTCGTTCCATTTGAAGAAAGGAAGGATCCCATTGGTCATATAATCGTGGTTACATAGACGTTTTTTATGCAAAAACCTTAATTAAAGGTATAAGAGGATTAGCTGAACTAATTCATTTTTTTGATAGACAAGTAATTGATGGAATTACGAATGGTGTTGGTGTTACCAGTTTTTTTGTAGGAGAAGGGATCAAATATGTAGGGGGCGGACGAATCTCTTCTTATCTCTTTTTTTATTTATTTTATGTATCAATCTTTTTAAAAACGCAAAAACGTGACGCAATTTTTTGCAACTTTTTGTACCAAACGTTAATCACGGTAAAAAACGCAGATTATTAATGCAAAAGCACGAAACGCTGCGTTTTGAAGCGGAAACAAACACACACTAAGGGGTTTTTATAATTTTGGAAGAGAGATCATTCTAATTCTTATGTGCTGCATGCTAGTTTACATCAAGTCACAAATAACAACAGCAGGACATCTTTTTTTGTATAGGATTCCCCTATGCTAAGCCCAGCACAACGGTACTTGACATTGAGGTCTCTTGGTTCTCCTGCAATTCTTCTCTCTTTGGCCATGCAAGGAGTCTTTCGGGGATTTAAGGACACTAAAAACTCCTTTTTATGCTACTGGTAAGAAGATATTCATACAACTTTGCTGTAGTCATTTTACCATTTGAAGAGCTTTTTTTGATCTGACCCCTACATCTTTTTTACATTTGTCTGGATCCTGAAATATTTCTCATTTGAATGTGAAGTAGAAAATTGTGGTCATGAGTAATATATATGATACCCAATTATTAGACCTTGCCTTACATGTTTTCATAATACATCTGTCCATATCCTTTACAGTCTTCCTCACATCCTTTAGAACCTTTAACGTTTTAACCTACAGTAACCACTCCTCATTTAGGCCATGTTTGGTCTTTGTGGAACCTATCAAACTGCCTTAGTCAACTTTAAATGGTTTTTGTGTACATAAACTACTGTTGGGTTTTATTTTATTTTTTATTATTTCATTTAAAGACCAGATTTTGTGAAGTTCTTTCTTTCTTGCAATCCATCTGAATCATCTATTCAACGTCTTGGGTTCTATAAAACAGAGACCAATTATATTTCAAATACCAAAATGATTGGAGCTAATTTAGTGGGTATTAGGAAAGAACAGAGTGTTAAATGGACACATTTGACATAATTAAGGAGATATATGCAAGGGTTGTGACTAATATGAGAGTAAACAGAGAAAGGATGAATGAGTCCATGTCCACATTCATTTGCCTCAATAACCAAAATATGAGGGAAAAAAAATGCCTCATTATAGTTAAGGAATGAGGTTAGGGCCAGAGATTCCCTAGTTGATTGCTTGCAAGTAATGGGTCTATTGGTATTATGTTTGGTACCATGGCGATAGCTGCAGTCTTAAGCTCATAGAATGAGTTGCAGATATACCAATCTGTAAAATCTGTAATTTAGTTGTCTTTAAGCATGAGTTGAAAAAGTTTCTGTTGCATACTCTGGCCACCCATGCTGTGCCACAGGAGGTTTGCAGTGTTCATAGGGGGACATGGTTGGAGACAATAAAATTGTCTCATTCTTCTTTGAAGTTCCTGTGGAAAAAAAAAATAAAAAAATAAAAAATAAAATTCAGTGTATTATAGATAGTTCATCAAAAGCACAAAAGAAGAGCCTATAACTAGAGGCATTTCATAGTTGAAGATGATTCTATAGCGAGAGATATTATTTGTCCTTTGCAATCTTTGATTAATTCTTATAAAACTCAGATATTAGTCATTTGTAGACCATTTTCCCTTACAACTCTTATTTCGTTATCGGGGACTTCTCTATGTTAGCTCTATAAGATGGTAATGGTGATGACATCTATCCAAATTCAGCAATAAAATATAAATGCACACATGCATATATATAAATAAAAATAAAAGCTAAACACCCTAGTTGATCTTGCCATTCTCATCGATAAATCCTGCATCAATTAGCTTTGGAATGTTAACTCCCAAGGCCCTGCATGCTATAGCTGATGGCAAAAAAGCTGCTCCTCGAATTCCCATCTTCTTGGCAACATCCAAAGCCCATCCTACGGTTGTGTCGGCGATGACACATGCAATCTTCTCACTTCTACTAGATTCGATGATCTTCCTAATAAGTTTCTCTAATTGGGCCGGCATGATTTTAGGGATGGTGTCAAATTTCTTCAAGGAATCACTCCATTCTTTTGGTGTAAGCCTATCTGGAGTGGAAAATCATCAAAACTTTGAGAAATATTCAATGGTTAACATAATAATACGAACCTAACATTATCACAATGAAGCTATGAAACAATTTTGAGAAGAATCAAAACACTGAAAAATTTTTCTCCAGTTTCCTTAATCGATTTAAAGGAGATTTAGTCAATAGTCATCGCAAGAACATAAAGTGCAAAATAAAGAAAACATGAAAAAAAAGTAGAGATAAGAGAAAGAAAATATCTTATTGCTTGACTTGAAACAGACAAAGCCTCTTTACAATTTTTGTAAAACTAAGAAACAAAAAGTAAATACCTAAACTAAAAGAATAGAAGTTGATCTACGAAGGAAATTGGAGATTTCCAGAGATTTCGGATATCAAATGCCCTTTAGTTAGTCTCCTATTTATAGAGAGACCAGATTAAGGTTTCTTGGAGAATTAAGGTTTCGAAAACATTTCGTGATCACAAAAATACCAAAGTCCTGCTTTAATACGAATATCTTTCAACCGCTAAGCTTCAGTATGAATTTTGAGGTTTGACTTTCTTTGTTGATCATACCCCTGCCGTTGACCATGATATCACGGTAAAGTTTTGATCAATTGTGTTGACTTTTGGTCCACGGTCTTATTTTTTATCCTAGATCACAGTGGTAACTTCAAATTTTCCTAATTCACCTTGAAACTTCGCGAATAATTCCTGTTACACGTAAATAACATTAATTAGTTCTAAAATACGTAATTAAATTGAAAATGATGATAACACTACAAAATATGAGGTATTTAGAGGCGATTTTAAAATGCCTCCAATTTCGACTAAACCGCCTCCAATATATTTAAGGGCGGTTTTTATATTTTAGAGGCAGTTTGAAAACCGCCCCTAATAACAAATTTAATTTAAAAAAAAACACAACATTAGAGGCAGTTCAAAACCGCCTCTAATGTTGTAAAAAAAAAAAAAAAATATTCATTCCAAAATAAAACCTACAATTATATAAAAAAAAGAGAGCTGCTATTGGCACTCCAAATTTCACTTATCACTTGTTTATAAAAAGATGCCACAACCTTTAAATGAATATTTTACCAAACATAAACTATAATCTACCAAACATGCATCTACGAAATTCTAAAACAAATTACGCATTCATGAATATTTTCACTATAAAAAAAGAGACAACTCTATGAATTATAAACAAAGCCAATATTTACACCAATAATCTTGCTAGGAGATGAGTTTACAAGAATGGAAATGTTATCTACGCCATCACTTCCCATACTGGATCATCCATCATCAACAAACCCATTAAGGGCTTCATTAAAACCATTGCAAGGAAACATTTGAGGACTTGATATGTAATAAGACATTCCAATACCCACGTAAGGCAAATAACTAGGATGCACTCACCTGCTCAGCCTCTGGTTGAGTGCTTGTAAAGCTACAGGTCTTCTGCCCCAACCAGTGACAGTTGATTGAGACACCTCATGAGCAATCTGTCTGAACTAGTGTAAAGCCTGGATGAAACCGACAGAGCCATAATCAAGATAATATGTAAAACCTCAACACATCTCCCACAATTGTCTAATTATCTTTCATGTACTTGAATATGGCTTTAAATAACAAAATGCCAGTTTAGTTGTCATTGTAGAACAATAGCATAGAAAAAAAATTATTGTAATAGATAGTCCTACCGCCAATGTAGTCTTTTGAGCAAGCACTATTGATAATTCATATAGCGGGCGCAACACTTCTGGTACACTGGATGACTGGTTCACATAATAGGTACTAAGATTAGTAGTCCATTGGTAGAACGGGAAAAAAATATCACAGCAAACAAAGGAAAGTTAGGCAAGGTGACTCTATACCTCCAAATCCATATGATCAACTATGTGGACCCTCCCCCTTCACAGGGTCTAATGAGGTACCCACTGGTCAACATTTCAGCTCTCACAAAATGCCACAGTGGTGGCATGCTCAGACAACCCTGAGTACAACTAAAGTGATCTTTCACAAACTTGAGAATTTCATAGCACATGTGACACAGTTAAGCAACTCCATATAACTCTCAAGAGGGGGAAAAAAAGTTCCCTTCTCCCGTTACAGGGGTCTACAATCATTGGTTGCATACCACAAGACTACCAAACTCCAAAACAGATCTGTAGCACATTTCTATATGATGTTGAGCCCATGATATTCAATATGGTTTAGATCAGGGGAGCAAGTTGAACAAGGACTCCTTCTCTGAAAGAAAGACAATTAAATGGATAACCACATTGACAAACCAACACCACAGCCCTCTAGTTCTCATAATATATATACAGGTTCATAGACATCCTCCCCTCTTTGACCAAGTAGAGCTTCCAACCATCTCCACGGCCACTTGTCACGGATCTATCCCCTCGTCTCATTGGTCTTGATCTTACTTCTAAGAAAAGAAAGGGTCGTTGCATTGTCTTAAAAGTGTGAACTAATTAACTAGCAAATGGATGATGCTCATAGGAAGGAAGATTAAGTTAAAAAAGATTTGGCTAATTTGATATTAAGAAGCGCCTAGATCAAAAAAGGATTTAAGCAATCAAGGGTTTTGTTCGGATGGGTCGTTTGTTTTAGTCTTCCTAAAGTTCAGATTCCTAGTTTCTTAGATTTGTAAATGTTTGATTGATTCTAAACAAAGTACGTAAGAAATAATTGATTTGAGCACCACCATCCAAACAAGTACTAAGGTAAAAAGGCACAAAATAGGAAACAAAAATGGTCACTAATGAACAAACTTTGATTCTGTTTTGTTAAAGCAGATTTTCACTCCTTTTAATGAGGACAGAGTGAGATTTTTTTCAACAGCTATGTAAATAAAACTAACTATAGGAAATCTAGTTTTGCTATCAATGAAGACAACCATTAAGAATATATGCATTTCAGTCAAGAATTTTGAGGCCTGTTTGGATGACCATTTGCTGAATAAATAAGACTGAAGATTTCATTTCGCAAAGGTATATTTTTCATGAAATTCACCCCCATTTTATATTACGATGGTGTTTATTCAATAATTAATGATTTATCGACAAGAAAAAATACAGAAAGCTATGTAAGAAGCTGGCACTCCTACAAAATAATTTACAAAGGAAAATTCCAAGCTCCCAGCCATGTACTAGTACCGAAACATATCTGCTGGAGTGCATATTCAGCAATAGGTTTCACATCCCTCGCACCTTGGTAGTCAACTGGAGGTTTACCAGGTGCAAACACCTTTATTGTCGGAAATCCTTTAATACCATACTCCTGTATAAATCAGTGTCTATAACATTAGATATAACAAACAGAACTGTTGAAGCAATCACCTAAAACATCAATTATTAGAAGAAAAAAAAGATAAAGACAAAAAGAGTTCCAATTGAAAATTATATTATAATATGGAAAGAACATCTTATGACAAGTAATGTGTTGGTCCTCATCTAATCCCTAGTAATAGAAGAACTTGCAAATATGAACACACCATCGCTACACAGATCATGTGCCAACAAGGGAAATTGGCAAGCTTGGGAGTGTGTGTGTGTGTGTGAAAGTGATTAAAAGATCATAACCACATATTATGCTGCACAAATCTGATGAGTTTCCAGCTGATATAGTATATATGGGTTTGGATGTAACTATACACTTTTTTTGACAAACTAAATGACACGCTCATGGGGGCCTACATGGACATGAGTAGACGCCTGACTTTAGTGAGAATTGGGGGGGGGGGGGGGGGGGTTACCTTATATTTCAGCATGTCAAATTTGTTATCATAAATAATATAGAATGAGAGGCTTTAAATAATTCTAACAGTTAAAGAGATCTCTTTCCGATCAGCTGTTGATTACCAATTAGATAAAAACAAAACAAAAAATTTACCTTGTAAGTGGAGGGAATGTTTGGGACACAAAAATAGCTACAAACATAACCGCAAATCTCACACCACAACTTTTAGGATTCAACGCACAGGCATAGAACATCGCAAACTACAATTAAATGGAAATCGAGTCACAAGTGAAAGTGAGATAACCAAAGGAACAAAAAAATTGTTGATTTCAAGAACCACTTATTCAATGCTTATCAATAACATAGATAAATGAAAAGGAGACGCCACAAAAAACAAACAAACTGGAGTTAAAACTAGACTTACCTGAGCAAACTTTGACTTGTAGGCATTCAAAACAGTGATCTAAAATGACTGGAGAAGTGTTTCGAATACCTAACCATCGAAATACAAGGAGATGGATCAGAAATATGTGAAGGTTATTATTACTACTTACTAGTTTCTGCCCTACATGCTATGCTCAAGGACGAAAAACAAATGCGAGTGCACTAAGTAAAGTAAAAAATAAATAAATATAGCATAGGTAATACCTTAATCTGACGTCCACCCTCAGCACATGATTTAAGATGCTCACTAGTGGGAATCATCAAGCTATCTAATTTCTCAGCAACAACATTGCCCCCCAAACTATGTCAACCAAATCCTTTTGGAAGCTGAATGCAACCATTGACATCTAAGTATCTACTTCAAAGCTTAAGGATATCCATGTCTATTAGCAAACCACACTTTACAATATAAATATTTTGGAACAGATAGGAGAATGAAGAAAGTTGTCCTCCCTGCAGGGTAGTGGTGACACAACAATCAACACATCCAACCTATTATGATGTGAAAGCGCTTTTGCCAACTGAGCAAAGTACTTCTTGCTTGATCTGCACCATTTTAACAAAAAGTTTAAATCGAGAGCTTCTTCCGTTCCATGGATAATTAATATTTCTAATATAGTTATGAAATTTAGAGGGCCTAACCCAAAATAAAGAAGTCCAAACTTTGGTTGGCCATGTACTCGTAGATTAACATCTTTTCTTCTCTCTCAATGCAACATCCAAGAAGCCTAACGAGGTTCCGGTGTTGAAGTTTGGCAATCAAAATAACCTCGTTCTTAAACTCGTTGAGGCCTTGTCCAGAATTTGTTGAAAGCCTCTTCATCGCTATTTCTTGTCCATTTGATAGCTCACCCTAGAGATTTCAGAGGTACAAATGACAAGGAGAAATATTATTTAACATTCACCTTATAATTATTAATGTTTGAGCATTAATTTGATCAACATTATGGAAAGTTACCTTGTAAACAGGACCAAAACCACCCTGACCTAGCTTACTATCAGAAGAGAAGTTACTAGTGGCAGTTGCTATGGTAGCAAAATCAAACAATGGTAACTCCATCTCGTCCTTCTGGCTTTCGTTCGTGTAGTAAATTTTTTGTTTAGTACCTGTTTACTATAAAATTTACTTAAAACATTTGAATGAAAAGAATCAAAATGATGACAACCACCATACGAGCTTTGAATTTCTTTTGACTTTTGCCAATTTGGACATCCAAATTTTATGATTGTTTGGATGATTACAATTACGTTAATAGACCTGTCCATTGAAAAAAGAAAATGATTCTTAGAAGAATGCTGGAAAGGGAGGGTGACTCCTTAATTTTACCTCTTTTCTTTGTCTTGATCTTCCAAATAATACAACAGATAAGTATTCCCATGACAACTGGTACTGATACCATCACAATCATAGGTTTTTTCCTTTTTCTTGAATCACCATTTATATCTACATTTCCATTATGGTTAGAAAGTTTAGAAAACAAAAAATAAATAAATAAAGAATAAAGAATAAAACACACACACACACACACACACAAGGACATAAACTTTTCTCAATTACCTTAAAACAAGTAGCTCATTAAGAACAAAGCATAATATCATTGATAATATACTACATGGTTTCAGAACTTTTATATAACTTGGTTTAGCTTTTTTTTAATAATAATAATAATAATTATTATTATTATTATACCTATCCTTAATTGTTTTTAGTTTCCACCCATAGATGAGGAGGTGCTTGGCTACCAAATAATAATCAATCCAATCTCTATGATGTGAAAAAATTTCCCTTGTGAAAAACCATTCTAAGTGTCTTAATGTAGTATATATAATGCATTAGTTATGTTACACTGTCATCATATTTTGGACTTTGTTTGAATTATATGTTGTTCATCGACGCACTAGTCACGTGTGTAGGGGTGTCAATGGGCAGGGCTTGCAAACATATTGACCCGTAATGGATCAAACTTTGGCGAGGATAATAAGGCTGAGATGGTTTTGGAATTGGACGAGTTAGCACCATTAATTCAAGGGACCAAACTTGCGTTAGTGTTGTGGTCTGGTGGTCGACAACTCAACCTGTTAGTATCAGTTCAATGTATAAAATCTAATTTAAAAAAAAAAAAAGGTGGTATTATTGTCAATTAACCACTATAAATGCAATAGAAATATATAAGGGTTAAAAAGGTAGTTTTCCTACTTTCTCTTGGCTCAAAAAAATTATAATTTCTAAAGAAATTTGTAGTATTGAAAAATATTATTGCAAAAGTCATTCTCACAAAAGTGTTCCAACACAAGTTACTCATCAGTTACAATAGGGAACTCAATCTAAACCAATTAATTTCTTACTTTCCTTAAATACTTTTAAAATTAATTAATTAGCTTTGCTTATAAAATATGTTTATTCATTTCAGGTTTGCCTATGTTATTTTGTGTGTGTGTGTGGAAGGGGGGAATGAGAGCCAAAAGTTAAAAAAAAAAGGAAAAAAATGAAGAAGAAAAATAAAAAAAAAGACATAGCATCAGTAGAGTAAAATCTAATAAAGCCCAACCATACATACCTAGCTCTGAAGATGCCATTTGAACATAGAGATCTTGCCCACCAAAGTTAAACTGTCTAGATCAACCAATTCCCCAAACCACATCACACACCCGCTACCTTCTCCTCTAATATTTGAATTAGCATAAGCTGTACAAGAACAATTATTCAAGCACTTCACCTCACATTAATTGCAAAAAAAAAAAAGTACCTTACAAAGGGTAATGATACTTGGGTAACCACTTTGAGTCTCAAAAGATAATAGCCTCAACCCCAAGCTTTGTTGGAATGAAGTTACAAAAGCACAATTGGAACAATAGTCGAGTAGTCCCATGTCTCAATTCCATTATAATTTGGAAATTTAATCTTGAGCTATCCATTCTTCACAAGTAAACCACCCAATGGAATTTTGGTAATCCCAGCAAATTTATGCTAATAATAAAACCATGGCATGCTTTCATGCACTTTCTGGCTAAATAAAATCAATACTAACAAAAAAGTAAAGGTCCCTTCGCACCTTGACATGATCAAGCATTGCTTGAATCCAAGGCTTCAGACGAGAAGATGTTGTCATTTTCAAATTTCAAAGCCAAGGGAACAATACATTGTTACCCTAATTTCCCCTTAGTCACCACTAACTAAATGCCTACTCAATAAAGAAGATGCCTTATGCAATCCAATAGCAATAATTAAAAATGTGAAGGATACAAAGAGAACATAAAAGAAGAAATTATTGAAAAGAGAATCAAGGGTACCTGTATAATGATAGAGTGGACACAAAAGTTGTGTGGCATAATATTTGCTCCAAGAAGACTCATGAGTGTGAATACACTCTCTCCATTTAATTTCGTTAGCATCCCATTCATGTTAAATGGGATTTCAGGTTGACTAATAAGTACCCCAAGCACATAACAAAGCAATACAAAGCCTGTTGTGCCTACAAAGAAAATCTCTACCTTACATGTTTCCTGCAACATTGAGTACCAAAAACAACCGTTATAGTATGCATACAAGAAAAATTTACTGGCAGTGACATAAAGCAATAATGGTGAAAGAACGCGTTTATTAATGTAAAGCTACACATAGAAAAATATATTGCAAGAGTAAGCAAGAAGCTTACAATAGAAGAGATGCTTGGCAACACCACCCAATTAGAATAAACTGATAAAACAATTGCTGCTACACTATGGCTGGTATGACCTTATACATTCAAAGATAGATGGAACAAAAATAAGGTTATTTATATTATTAGGCACCATGGGTGCTGCAACATTCTTTGCTTAGATGGTGTGAATGTGATTTCACGTTCAGAACGCCTAAGGATTAATGAGATTCTAAACCTCCAAGAACTAATGAGACTTTATTTGTATCCTCTGCTCACATTTCTTTTTCATAGATTGAGATATTAACAGTATGCATTAAACTTCATTTTTTTTTCATCCCTTGAACCCCTTGTTATACTAAATGCTAACTCTTAACCTTTAACCCCACCAAGCAAATATATACATATCTGGGTTTTTTTTTCACACTTCAAACACCAAAGTTTTGCTACTAAAGGTGGATATTTCCTACAACTAGCCTGTATTAGTATATAAACTACTAAAATTGTTGCAGATTTGGGAATCTAGTGCCATGTGTGACAAGAACTCTGCTTAATTTCTTTTTGGACCCTACAAAAGCAATGTTGCACTAAATAAGCCCAGGTAATAAAGAATTATGCAAAACTTACAATGGAAGAAATGCGGCCAGGGTCACGTTGGGCGTGAACTCCGTAACAATCAATCTCAAAGTGCCTTGGCAACAACACCCAATCGGATTTGACAATGTATGGTCAGTTAGAGCCCAACCAGGTGCCTTTGATAAGATTAATCTCCATGGTATTTCCTTAACAGGTTCTTTGGAAACATTGTTACTAGAAATAAGCTTCTTTTCTTTGGGACAAAGGTCAGGGTCGTCATAAAGTGAGCTGTAAGCCTATGGAATTAGTCACCAAAGTAAGAAGTGATATCAGGAAACTAAACATACAAATATTCAAAGGAAGCTGAGCCACCATATTGACAAAAAATGTTGTCCTTGATATTCAGTGGCAATTAAATAGACAATTTGATTGTTAAAGGGTTCTTATGTCACAGTGGTAAGAGAGCTCAATAGGAGATACCTTCCAAACTATACATTACAAACAAGAGTCGTATTCCTTACTTGCTGATATTTATCTATAATGATATTCATGCCCAAACCTAAAATGCACTTTCTTTGACTGCGTAGCTGAGGTGGGTAAAGTTAGTATTGGGAAAGCTCCAAATTCAATCTTGATATATGAAATAAATTGAAGAGAATGAATAACAAAGAGAAATCAATCATAACACATAAACCTGAAATATTTCGAACTACAACAACCTTGGTAATTATTGATATCTAAATTCCTGACCCTTTTAAACCTGAAACAGAACATCATGTAGCTATCAAAAACTTGCTTTTGTAAATCTAGACAAACAGACAACTAGAAATTACTTTGCATTGTTATACAAGAGATTAATATGGATACTTAACTCTCTTATGCTACATTCCAATATTTTTTTCCAAAATCAACAATGGCAATGTTTGAAAAATTCTATGAACATTGTCAAATTGACATAATATCTTGACACGTTTAACACGGTTAATCAACATAATTCAGATATACTAGATGATAAACTACAAGATAAATTAATTGAGGAAGATTCAAAGAAATTACCTTAGAATCATCAGGAGTAGATTCAAGTGCAGGGATTTGAATCGGAAGAATTCCAGGTTTGGAGATTGTAATTGTTGTCGATGAGTTTTGATTTGAAATTCAAAAGTGAGATTTCTTCTTCGTTTAGTGATCTAACGAAGATGAAACAAAAAAATTATTTAATACTTATACAGAAACAGCAGCACAGAGTTGTAGATCATGCAAGCAAATCATGTCAAACTAAATGAGACTTTAAAATAAAAAACAAAAAACTCCACAAACCTCAAGTCTGTAGAGTTAGGGCAAAGAATCAACAACGAGTTGAGCTTCTACGACTCTTGTAGAGATGGAAGCCCTAACAGAGATGAAAAAAAGAGTGGAATAAGGAGAGATAATGAGACACAGGGAGAAAGTGTGAAAGGGAGAGGGTACGAGAATGAAATAGAAGAAGAGAGGGAGATTGATAAAATCTGGGTTCCCCGCAAAAAATTATGTCGAAAAAGAAGAACGCAAAACATTGGCGCCAAAATGGATTGAGATCCATCGGGATTTTCTCAAGAATTGCCTCTGTTCGTCATCTATTGAAGGTGTTTATGCAAATACCGCTTGTGTTCATCGTCTCTTTTGCTGGCACTTCACGAAATCGTCGATTTTTCGCCCTAAAATATGAACAGATTTTTTAATGAGAGGCATTTTCTATTTATCGCCGTTGATGTTGTGTCGTGCAAGGCGTTTTCGCTAAATTCGCCTTTGTTTCTGCTCAGTTGGTGGCACTTCACAAAACCACCGAGAAAAAATGCATCTGAAAGTCAACGTGTTTGTAGGGTAAATATGGAATAACCATGCATTATGTCTAATGAGGGGATTTAATATTCAATTCATTGATAAAGTCTAAGTAATTAGGGTTCTAGAAACAATTTTTTAGATCCTGATCACACCTCTAAACCTAGATTTTGCTAGTCCCGAGCAAAAATAAAATAAAAAATAAATTACAAACTATTTTTGTAAGTTACACAACTGGATTTAGTCGATGCAGCAAGTCTTTAAACCTCTAGGTTACCCCTAGTAGACCAGTTTGACTCGTGAGGGTTTGTAGTGAATATACCCACAACTAACACTTTATAAAAATATCAAAGTCAAAGTAGTAGGTAAAGTGCACATAATAATATTTCATAAATCAGTCAAAGGTTCATATTTTTTAGCAAAGTTCTAGTTTCCACTCTTCAGTTTAAAATTTTTTAAAAGTAACTTGAGTGCTTGTAAAATTTTTCTTATTTTTCTTTTCAAAAGTAACATCTTTTTAGGAACAAGATTCCACCTCCTAACTGTTAAGAATAGTCGATTCTACCTAAATTCTAATTCAAACTAAGCATCCTGTCTGGGATTGTGAGAGGTGTAGATGTTCACTTTAATACCTATAAGGAGTTTTATCTATGACATTCTTGCTAACTCACATTTTGCCATTGACGCTTTCACCCTACTACTTTATTTGATCACATTTGACTCTTTCCTTTTTTGCACTTTTCAACTTAAGCATTTTACTTTGATTTGGTCTTCTTCATATATTTCTACTTTTTTTTCTCAACTTTCTCACACTTCACTATTTTTCTGATTTTATTTTTTAATTTCTGCACACATCACCATTTTTCTGATATTCTTTTTCAAAAAGCAGGTAGCCCTTTTAAAGGTATCTAGTTTAATCTTATAGTTGCTGTCAAAGTCATATTATCTCCAGTTCTGTTTTTCTTCTAATCAGCCAACCAAAGGACAAGGAAGTCATAGTTAACAAGATTCGATTTTCCCTAACACTCTAGACGGAGAAAAAGTCAATACTTGTTTCATAAAATCTTATTTTTACTCAATTAAAAGTGTCGTGAATTTTCAAAGTATTCTTTTGATTTTCTTGATGAGGAATAACAAAAGGAACTTATGATAAAAATTAGGACATGAGCTTGAAATATAAAATTTAAATGTAAATAATACATAGAAAGAGTTTGAAAAATTATTTTGCAAGTGTTAACTGATTTCGATTTTTTTCATTTTTTTAAAAGTATAAAACTAAACTACCAATGAAACAAATATGAAACTAAACTACCAATGAAATGAAATGCAATTGTGAGCTAACCTAATACCCCAAAACCTAAATGACATATTATCCTCAATATCCAAGTAGTAAAGAAAAAGAGAAAGGTTAGATCACACTTAAAAGGGATTAGGTATTAATGTGTAAACTTCATTACAATTGATCTAAAGGAAGTGAAATTTATAACAATGATAATTTTTGTAAAATCTCAAAAAATTTATTCGTATCTCGAGGAAATAAATAATGAAATTTTGAGAAAATTCTTAAAGTGGGACTTAGGGGTAAAACTTTAGGATGTTTCTGATCATTTTTAATCGAATCTAACCCCATCATTGGATTCAAAATTATTGAAAAACTTGTTTTAGCCTAGAAGCACGCTCAAATGCGAGTCTGAATATAAAAGTTGCAAAATCCTCGATTATCGAGTCGAATCAGGCTAAACTAGTGACTTTTTGCTAGAGTAAGAATTATTAAGATTCGATTACACCATTGAGTTTCTAACAAAAAATTATTGAACATGGATTATTTATTTATCATTTTTGGAGATCAAAAAGTTAAATTATCTTCAAAAATGAAAACGACATCAATTTTAAGAGTCACCTCAGGCCAAAAATGTAAATTTTCGTTAGAGATAGAATTTGTCGAAATTGACTGTACCATTACACCCAAAATGAAAAATTAGGTAAAATAGAGTATTGATTCGTCACTTTTGGAGTTCGGACAATCAAGTTATCCTCGATCAAAACAATAGGAGAAATACCAATTTCGTCCCAAATTTTATATAAATAATTTTTTTTTTAACTCGTCTTCTCAAACCCGTCCAACAGCGAACACAATTTAAAAAAATAATTTTTTTTCTTTTTTCAAATCATCCACCTCATATCGCTTACAAACAACTTACCGTCGACGATCGACGCAGAAAGGAGAAACGTCCGTAGCCTCGACATCTATAAAATTCACCGAAATTCCTTCCATTTTCTCGTCTTTTTCACCTCGTATCATCAAAAATCAACTGTACGTATATACTGAGATTTTGAAACTTCGACCTTGAATTTCATATGTTTCGGGGTCAAATCGTCCTCCTCCACAGAAGGAAGAAATGACGATGACATCGAGATCTTCGAAACCACAAGGCCAGTTTCTAAAATCAACTATCTCTAAGTATGAATTACCTCGATTTTCATGTCATTCACCTCAATTTTTGCACACGTGTTTCAATTCCTTCGCATAGAGATAGTAAGGAACTTTCAATTTCTATTATTAATCGTAGATTGTGAAAATTGCATTTAGATTTTTATTAAAAATATAGAATTCAATCGGTTATTTCAAATTCACGCCAGAACTTGCATTTTGATATGTTTAATTGTATTTTTTAACAAATTATATGTGGGTAGGATATTTCAACGGGCTATTTTTATCAGTTGGGTCCTGTGCACCGCTCGGACCCCGTTTTGATTTAAGTATTATACTTTTTCAATATTAGTGATAAAAGTAAAATTTCATAATTGGAAAAAAAAATAATTTAATATTTAATGAACTCGAATTGAGTTGATGAATATCAGAAAATGGATATTTTGTTTGAAAAATTGAAAATTGTAAAAATCGAAAAAAAAGAACAAGAGTATCAAACGGTAAAATGTCAGTCACACCCGAGGGGTGATGTCTGCATTTTACATTATTGTGTTGTGTGTAGGTTGGTAAACGGATATCCAAGGATAATGTTACTGGTTGCATGTTTATTTACTTTCTGTTAGCTCGAGGCTCTGTTTACGTTTCCGTTATATTATTTATTTTAGGCCGATTGGCCACACTTGCATGGTAGAATCCATTCTTAATCTTGTATTGTTAATTTCTCTTTTGTTTTCAAATGAAAGTAATATATATATGTAGCTATTTTGTAAGTTGTCAAAGAGTCTGTAAATACTTGAAGGGATAATGTGTTATATCATCCGGAGTGATGTACTATCCTGGGATGCACGATAGAGACCACCCAAGCTCATATGTGGTATGAGACGCGTATGAGAATGGAGTCACAACTGAAATCCGGGATATTCTTCTCTATCTTTACTAGTGAACTTGTAATATAAAGGTGGTCGTGTATGAATGGTTTGTATATTTGGGAATTACATGTATGCCTGATAGGTATAGACGAAGATGATTAGTTAATGATCACTAACAATCTATAGTAGTCGAACGTTTTGACACATCGAAAAAAGACCAATTGCTTACGGTCACGTCAAGCGACCAGCTTGAGCTGAATAAATGGTCAATCAAACGTGATAAATGCAGCGACCGACCACAAAATCAGAAACTAAAAGCCAGTAAAGAATTGTAACATCATGTTCCAACTAGGAGCGATCCAGTCGTGAATCTCAACTCTCTAATTCCACTACTCCACCATGTGTATTATGTATATGTTGCCTTATTTTAATATATAAAATAAAATACAAGTTTAATATTCCCATTTGATCAATTAGATTTGTATAAAAAGAAAATGCTATACTAAGTATTGTTGGTTGATGTGTATTATGTATATGTTGCCTTATTTTAATATATAAATAAAATGCAAGTTTTATTCCCATTTGATCAATTAGATTTGTATAAAAAGAAAATGCTATACTAAGTATTGTTGGTTGATGTAATATCAGTTTTAAAATGTTTAGTTGCTCATCTTTGACTATATGTACCAATTCATCGTAATTTCTTCTGTAAAATTTTGTATATTTTAAAATGATTTAGTATGTTTATTCGTTCATATTAAGAGAGGTTATTAACAGAAATTGATTGCTTTCCTACTGGGTAACCATTGTTACTCACCCTTTCTTACTCTATTTTTTAGTTTCAGATCTGAAGCTTGACGAGGCAGGTATAGAGCACGAGTGAGAATCATCTGGTGGGTCAGATAGATAGCCAGAATTCATCACTTGGTGAGTATTGGGGTTATAACCCATAGTGGTGTCAATTTGTCCAGGACTATTATGAATTTTGTCTTGAGTGTTAGGACTTCTGTTAGAGTGAGGATGTTTGTATAATTCTGTATTTTGTTATCTTTCCGTCCTCTAATCTATCGTTCATTATTAGATGTATGTAGGCTACCGCTATTGTTATATTTTGTATATATATATATATGCAGGATTATATGTCATTTGTTAGGTACAGGTTGAATCGCCTAGGAATGTTAACATAAAAGAGGATACCATACTGAAATTTTGATGTGCCACCTACTACCTCGAGATCTGACATAGGGACTTGTGTTTGCATTTGACAGGGCACCACAGATAGTATAAGAGCATAGTATTAGATTCGTATGGGATACTGATCTGCTATGTTTTGGAGAATTGGCTGATACCACATATATTAGATTGATAATCATAGTGTCACTAAGAATTCGGTATCCGATCTCATCAGTAGTTCCGTATTGGAACAACGAGTTCTTCCATGTTTAGATGTCTATAGAGCCTAGTAAACGTAGGATATTATTCTTGGTTCATTCTGTTAGTAATGAAAATGGTATTCATTACTAGATTCCTTATTTTACTCGTAGTTAATGTTTTCTTGAGAATGATGTTGGCGTGGTTCTGAGAAGTGCCTTGCTTTTGATAAAATGAAGATTACTGAATTTGCAAGTTTGGAAAGATGTAAGGAAATAGAGGTACAACTAGACCCGTGACAAGGAATCAAACTAGTGGGGAAGATCTACCTGTGTCTAGTAATCTCACCAAGATAGAACGGTTGATAGAAGCCGTCTTTGAGTTATCCCAAAGTCAGGCATGTATGGAAAGAAGACAATCGGAGATGTTTGAAGCCCAAATGATCATGGTGAGCCAACTAACAAAAAGATTAGAGATGATACAAGAAAGACTCAACCACTATTTTAAGGATAAATCCCAAATGGATCAAAGAGTAAATATCCCACCACAGGGAGAATTACAAGAAGAAATAAGGGATAGTACAAGCATCGCCTCAAAGCCTAGCAGAAGAAAGGCAGTTAGGATCTAATAAGAGGCAAACAATTACGAAACTAGCAAAGTCACGGGAAAAACAACCATGCATAAGAAGCGAGACTATAGAAATATTTGTTCAAGAGATGGAAGAGTTTTACAGGAAACAACAACAAATAATATTAAATTAGTCAAAAGAAAGAGTAGTGGCATGTTACGAATGTGGTAAGTTAGGACATAGAGGGGAGCAATGTTCCGGCTGTTGTCAACCGATTAAAGATCCGTGGCTAAGAAAAATGTTAGATGGGCCAACTCAAGGAACAATAAGGCCACTGGATTTCAACAAGATTGATGAAAAAACTTATGCCACCACAATCAGACCAAACTAGCGGTCGAAAGTGAGAAGGAATGAAATTACAGATATCCCAGGGACATATTAGTCAATCCTAGACGTCTCTTCCTTCTAGATCAGATCCAGCCAAGAGACCAGTGTATTCAAGACTGAATGCCTCTGAACTCGCATATCCGCAGTACCGAGCTCCTACTCCACTATCAAGTTACAGGATTTCTTCATCATCGAGTCATATAACAATTGAGATCCAGTGATGCTAATAGGGCCAAAGGAACCAACAAGGCAGGTTCAAAGCCTACATACCCCAATCCACTAACTGCCCACTTCACAAAGTTCTACGAAGACATGATCGTTGATATGCTATGCATGTGGTCAGGTGGGACATATTAGGAGAGAGTGCCCTCTATCACAATCGCGAGCAAGGGTTGTGACTTAAGAGAAAGTACTTGTTTTTTATGAAATTTTAGAAAGTACGATTTCTAATTATGATATTAGAAAATTGGACTTCTATTCAATGATGTTTCCTTTAGATCATATGCTTCTGATAAGATTATGCACACTTATTAAAGTTAGAAATTGTCGAGATAGGCCAAGTAATAAAACTGTCTACGCCAACAGAAGACTATGATTGACAAAAGGTTGTTGAGTACTAGGAAACAAAGAATGCTGACGAGATATGCACAGTAGAGTAGGGTAGAAAAGAACATTACACGGGAAAATATGTGTTGTGGGGATGAGTACATTTATAACATGGTAATAATATGGTATTGGGTTTATGTGCGTAAAGGCTAAAAATATTTGTTGGTAAGTGATGTTTAGGATGATACCTTGTAAAAAAAGAAAGAGATTTTTTTAGAAAGATTAGATAAGAACCTACAGAGTATAGGTGTGCAATCTAAAACTGAAATTTGATAGGCGATAAAAATGAATGAGTATTTGGAGGTAAACTCGACGTGTGAATGATGAATTTAATTAGGAAATATAAGGGGTAGATTTATGAATAGTGGAACATGTTGGATTTGGCAATTGGATAAGCTAAAAGTAGCGTTGAAAAGATTAGAATTATAGTAGGGAAGAGTTAGATAGAAAATGTAATTTTGAAAGCAAGGTATGTCAATGTAAAATGCGAGAAGGAATGATTTTGTGACAAGGTTGCATTAATGGAATTGTGAAAAATAGATGAAGAATGTAAGATAACAATATTGCTTATGAATTAAAAGTCAGGAGAGATAGTTATGAGATTTGTAAAGGTTAATTGTAGTATGTCAATATTAGATGATAAGTGAAAATATGTATGATTTAGGCAAAATATAAAGTTAGATGAATAAGGATTAATTGATATTACAATAATATTTAAACAGTAACTGGTCAATACTGTAATTTGGGAGTAGAGAAAGAAAACGTGTGACTTGCAGCTTATGGGATCGTTTGAAGTAGTTGAATAGATTTTGAGTAAGTCTACTAGATGTTCTACGTATCCATGTTGAAAAAGTATTTGTCAAGCCCTTCACATGTGGTTAGTTGCGAAACAATTTATTTGATGTAAGATTTACCCTCTTGATTAAGGTTTTAAATCATGAAAATTATGAAAAGAAGTCACGGTAAGCAGAAATGGAATACTGCATTGAATATAAAGATATTGGTGTATTGGGAATAGAGATTTTAATGCAGTTTACAAATTTTGTGTTAGTAGATATTTGTATTATAGAAATTCGATATTCTAAAAAGATTCATTTCAAAGCGCCATCACTATTGCGAATATGATGACATGTGGAGTAAGACCCCGAAAAACTAGGGTGATCCAACTAAATTTCACTACCATGTAGTGACAAGTCTCTACCACGGGGTGACGTCTTCACTTTTTTTATCAAATTTTGATTGGATTGTTCCATTTGTCTCATGGTTGTAATGCAAAATTACTTTTTTCATTTCAGGTTCATCTTTGATGATTTGCTCTTTTACCTACATAGTAAACATGCACGTAATCAAGACTTTCCAACAAATACAATTATTTATATGCAATTAAGCCTAATTAGCATGGGTGGAAAATGCAACGAGATAATTTGAGGCTTAACATGATTATTTATTTAATACAGCGAAATAAGAATGAAAACCAAGTTAAATACTTGGGAAATATACGGATAAATTAGTGTTGTGAGACATTAATCACACCCGAAACTTACTTTTTCCTAATCCCTAGAAAATAAATTGTCACTTTCACAGGCATTTCATCTATATTTAATGAAAACAATAAGCCCTTAAATCGTTAGATTTGCCCTAATGGACGAGGTTGACTTGTAAGGATTTGTAGAGAATATACTCACAAAATTCAAAATAACTTTAAAGTAAAAATGGTCAAAATCAAAATTTATATTGAAAAGCATAGGTCAATTATGATTTGTCAGTCTTTTGGATGTAACACTGATATAGAATCCCAACTCTTGTTTCTCTATGCACAAACTTAGACTTAAATTGATCTTTAAGAAGTGGTAATTCTAACTTAGAAACTTTAAATAATTGATTTCTTAAAGTGAGTTCTAACTTTTTAAGTAACCATGAATATGTGGATCAATTTAGGGTTTAATTCTAAACTTAGCATCCTGTTTGAGGTAGTGAAAAGTGTGGATGTTAATTGTAATACCTATAAGGGACTTTATCTATGATATTCCAGTGTACTCACATTTTTACATTTAACGATTTTCATCCTACTAAAACTTTAAACTCTTAAGTTTGGATTCTTTTGAATATTTCTTTCTATCTTTCTTTAAGGGATCATTTTCTTTTATTTTTCTTTACTTTTTCTCTCTTTTTCTTTTTTACTCATCCTCTTTTACTTTTTTAAAGAAAAGTGGATATCCTTTTTCAAAGTACCCAGTCTAATACAATAGTTATTGTCCAAGACCTATTTATCATAATTTTATTTTTCTTCTAATTAGCCAACCAAATGAACAAAGAAGTCAAAGTTCATCAAACTCGATTTTTCCTAATATTCTAGGTGGAAAGAAGGTAAAAGTTAACTCAATTCAACCTAGACTCTTGGTAACTTTATTAGAAGTAACTTAAAACTTAAGGTAACTTTATGCTAACTTTTGCCTAAGTGAAACACTAATGAGAATTCCAAATCAATGTTTCCAATTAGAGACTGATTTCAAATTTTAACCAAGTGCTTAAAGATACAAACTAATATCTTAAAAATAATACAACAAAGTTGCTATATATTTTTCTTGAAATTTATTTTTGAATTTTTTTGATTTTTGGAATATAATAGAATAGAAAAAAATAGATGGAATTCCTACCCTACCCCTCAAACTTAAACATGATATTGTCTTCAATATTTCAACATGCACATGTACAAATAAAATTGGCAAACGAAAAAAGATCTTACAGTCATGTTGATACCCCCACAATGTCTCCTAAAATGAGACAATAGACCACTCACCACTATCTTAACATCAATTGTATATGTTGTATTAATCGTAATTCTGTTATATTAAGCTAGAAGTATCACAAAAGGTACTGTGCTCATAACCTGGGTAATTGGTTCCTAGGCCATGTTGGATAACACACGCTAATAGCTTCAACCTACATTGTATAAAATAAAAACAAGGCGAAATAACTATTAAAATAAAATTAACATCCTAAGCTTTAGACGGAATGGTAGCTATGAGTATCTCTTAACATAAGGGTGTTATGTATTATACGTGAAAAAATGATCAATGACACTTGTCAGTTAGTTTGAGAAGACACAAGGATGGTTGATTCGGTCCGGGGTAGCAAAAACAATTATGAGGGGTACAGTTGATTTGATTATACTCATAATATTTTCACAAATTTTGCTCAAGGGGACTACACTCTTATTAAAATTCTGACCTGATGCTCACCTGGTTACATCATGTACTAGACTTGGATCAGGAGTTTTTCAAGATATTTGTTTGAACATCATGGTCACCACAGGGTTGTTCTCAATGACATATCTATTGTGACTTAGTGGAATATTTGTAGTGAGACTCACCCTTGAGCTTCTCTCTGCCGAGTAAGCATATGAATGTGACTTTATATTGAATGGTGCCATGATCCCATCCTATTATGTATCTAAAACAAACACAAATTTGGCCAAAAAGTAGAGTACAAGCAAGACACATGCAAGGAAAATGAAGAATAGAGGATTATCAACAAAGAATCAGAAGAAAAGGAAAACAAAAAGGGTTTTTCTCTCATTAATTCACTTCTTGAATAACTTTTATGCTAGAATTAGTTATAGAAAATAAAAATGGCCTTTCTCGCATTAATTCACTTCTTGAATAACTCTTAACCATATAAAAAAAAGAGTTTCAAATTAACTTTTCTTTTATTATAAACTTCTTCATTTAATCATCTTTATCTCATGGGGTCTCTCCAAGATGATCCAAAGCCTGACACAACATGGATTTAATAACTACTAAAGGTGATATTTATTGCAAAATAAATTTTGATTTTCACCACACCTTTCTTAGAATGATTATAGTTTTCATGTACTATATTATCCTCACCAAAGAAGCAATAAAAACTTTGGGATCAAACTGTCATCATAATAACATCTCTATTGTTATGTCGGATCTGCCAGAACCCTAAATGTATTCATCATTTAGTTTCTGTCCCTATTCATTATTTTCTTCTTTTGAATTGTAACATCCTCATTACTTGATTAAATAAAGAAACACATTAATTTTTCTACTTGTTATTATCGTTATTGTTTTACTTTAGATTTGGACAGTGGTCCACTTGAGTCAAATAGTAACTCAAGGTATTACAAAATTGATCAATCAACCCTTAATCCTTTTGATCAATGTTGTTCAACAATTGTTTGAATGTTCTCGAAGGATTGAAGATTAAGTTTTTTAGCAAAATATAGACTTCTATTTAAGAATTTTTTTTTTATATTTTTAGAATTTTGAGAATCCATTCATTCATAGAGTTGTAAAAATACATTTTCTCATAAGAAAAACTCCAATTAAGTGATTCTAAGATATACAGCTTAAAGACTTGATAAAAAGCTTCTTAAATACTTTTAAGGGATCTTTGCCATCCCGTAAATCAATTATCATGATTGTGTAGGGATTTTATGTTTGCAATCCACAACTCATTTTCTATAATTATAAGACCATTTGTGGAATCGAGTATTGGAGTTCCAATAGCGAAAGATTTGTATTGAGACCCATGAGAAGTAGATTGGAGTTACTAGTGTAGCAAAGGGGTTCATGTGGAATCAAAACATGAAACATAGAGATTCAAAAAAGAAAAATTGGAGGCTGGTAGTGCAATTGAGTCCATTATATGATCTTACTCTATGTGGGTAACTCTTGTCCTAATTTTAAATCTTAATATTTAAAATCCTCTAATCTCACCTGTCCTGATGAGAATTTTTTCAAGATATGTGATGACCCAGGCAGGTCGTCACAGTTGAACACCATTTTCACTTGCAGGGCTGTTGGCTCTAATACCAAATTGCTACGCACCAGAAGTTTTTTTAAAATAAAATGTTGAAAATAGAATGATCTCTTCGAGGGGATCAATCTCCTAAGCCTAAAATTCAGTGGTAATTGTTCTCACACCCTCTTCCTGGAGGATGGACTTTATTTATAAATAAAACTAAGTAATCTCCTAAAAATTAGGAACCCTAGTCACAACAAACCTTATCTAACAGATCTCTTACATTTGGGAGATGTTCATAATCGGATGAGATAAGAAAGATTTAAAACAAAATAGAAAATTAATGCTGCTTTATTTAGGAGAAGATGTTTTTCACGGAAGAAGCAACCATCTATATGGTATGTTGCACTCCCCTACTCTTCAAGATGAACCTTGCCGTCAAGGTTCAAAGCTCGGGAAATGCTCATTGATTTGCTGCCATGATTCCCAAGTCGCATCATCTGGATGCATGTTGATCCATTGCACCAATATCTCAGTTATAAATTTATTCCCTCTTTTTTAAATTCTGCAGTCCAAGATAGCCACTGGTTTAGCCTCAATATTCCCCTCTTTTTTGGTTGGAGGAACTGTCATTTGGACTTCAATATTGGTACCCAACCTCGTTTTAAGAGGAGATACAGGGACTACAGGTGAATACGGGAGTTAATTTGCAAATCCAACCTATAAGCAACTTTCCCTATACGTGCAAGCACCTTGTACAGGCCATAGAAGTTTGGAGCCAACTTTTGTGATCATCTCATTGTAAGAGATGTTTGGCTATATAGTTGTAAGCGTAAAAATACCACGTCCCCTTATCCATTTGTTGCTTCATTCAATTTGTACATGTTGCAAGTTGTCCTTAAGTAACCGGATAACACCATTATGATCTCGTAATTCCTCTTCAACATGTTTTACTATTGTGCTCCTTGGAATGTAATCACTTAGCGCAGCAGTATTTGCCCACATATGACAACATATGGAATCATGTTTGTGGCTAAATTGTATGTGGTGTTATACCACCATTCAGCCATGGGTAGCCATTAAGCCCATTGTTTCGGCTTGTCACTAACAAAGCATCGAAGATAAGTCTCAAGGCATTTTTTTAACCACTTTTGTTTGTCTGTCTATTTGAGGATGATAGGCTGTACTCAATTTCAATTTTGTGCCTTGCAACTTAGAGAATTCTGACCAGAAATTACTTATAAACACAACATCTCGATCACTAACAATTGATTTGGGCATTCCATGGAGCTTGAATACATGCTGAATAAATGCCTTAGCTACGGTAGCTACAGTATAAGAGTGAGGAAGTGAAGCAAAATGGGTATATTTGCTAATTCGGTCTACCACAACCATGATAACGATGTGGCCATTTGATAAAGGGAGCCCATCAATGAAATCCATTGATAACATAGTCGGGAATGGGGAGGGGTTTTAAAACCAGCTGGTCCAATGGTTTCACCCTTTTGTCGTTGACAAACATCACATTCTGCCACAAATTTTCTAATTTCCCATTTCATTGCCTTCCAATAAAATGTTCAGGAGATGCATTAAAGTCTTGAGAAATCCCACGTGCCCAGCACTTGGCGAAACATGAACTTCACGTAGAAGATTCATTCGTAGTCCCATTAATGAGTGGGTTTTATACCTGTGACTTAATCACTTTTAGGTGTAATATTTCGTTAATTTTAGAATATTTTAGTTATTTTTTATTTAAGTTTAGTTTGTTTTATATTTTTGTGTGATTATGTGTTTTTATATGGTTTTTATGCTTATTTTGCAACTTAGGAGCATTACGGAATATTGAGATAGTTGCCAATGTTTAGAAGAAATTTTAGCTCCAAATTGATTCACTCTCGGAAGAAGGAAGATATGTATACAAGCCAAAAAGTCGTCAACCTGTAGCTTGAGAAAGCGAGGCTGCAGTGCGAGTTCAAGAATTACACATCACGGAGAACGAAATACGGGCTGTGGGATGTATGCTTTGAGGCCATGGCCCGCCTATGTTTCCAGCATTATTCGTTTATTTTTGAGGCCCAATTAGAGGCGAATTTTGGGACTCTTAAACCCTAATGACTACATATCTATAAATAGGAAATATTAAGACTTTTAGAAGGTTCACAATTTTTGGATTTTTCTTGGAGGCAAAAAGTTGAGAAGGAGGACAAGAGCTGGAAATCGACTTTTGAGTTTTATTTTCCTGAACTTTATCTCTTCTCTTGATCTTTGTAATCTTTAAGAATGGCTGAATACTTTTGTGATTGTATTTTATTTTCAAAATAAACTAATTTCCATTCTAGGGTTATAATGAAACTCACTCATGATGCTTGATTAATTTTCTATCTTTCTTCTATGATTATTTCTACATGTGATTATTTATTCTATCCAATGTTTAATGCGATTTAATTAACTGGCTATTTATTGAACTGAATTGGTGAACTTTAATAATATCGACAAAGTTGTTTTGTGTTCATGACCTAAATAAAATAACATACGTTAATTTGAGATAGACATATACTCGCGTTGCGTATGAATCCCTTATGAGAGTCTAGTCTTAATGAATTTTTTTTTGATTAATTCTTATAGACATATAAGGAGTTAATCTAGGAGAGTATTTTTACATAACCATCGACAAAGGCTTGTAGAGAATTTAATACTCTTGGGTGAAAATTATAGTAGATTAATTTATCATAGAGGAAGAGAGAATTTAATCAAGTGGATTATTTTGGGAAAATTATAAACCTAAATTTTATCATTCATTGATTTTAAATCTGCAAATTTATTATCTGCGTTATTTTCCTTGTTTATTTTTAAATCTTATTTTCACTATTGTTTGGATAAAATTAGAGTGAGATAGATTGGTAATTAGCAATAGATTGGTATTTAGTCTTTATGGGAATGATACTTTCTCATCACTTTATTACTTATTTTGATACATATACTAGTGTGCATAAATTTAAACCACCAATATCTTAGGGGGCATCCATCTTGAATAAGAACTTCCCCTATCCCATTTCTCGCAGCATCCCATTTGAGAATAAAAGGCTTTTAGAAGTTTGGTACTACCAAGATAGGCATTGTGCTCATGGTTTTTTTAATGTTTCGAAGGCAACATCGACATCAGAAATCCAAGAAAAACCATCCTTCTTAAGAAGTCAAGTGAACAAAGCACTTATAGTGTCATAATTTCAAACAAACTTACGATAATACCCAATAAACCCCAAGAAATCACGAAGGGCCCTTAGAGTCTTTGATTGAGGCCATGCCAACATACATTGGATTTTTTTGGTGTCGACCGCAACCCCATTCCTTGAAATAATGTGGCTAGGGTATTAACACTCATGTTGGTAAAATAGACATTTGGAATGTTTGTCATAAGCTTGGTGGTCATGTAGATGACTTAGAACCGTTGCAACAAGACATAAATGCTCCTCCCATGTCTACTGTACACCACGATATCATAAAAAAACTAGAACATATTTTCATAAATAGAGTCAAAATACTTCATTCATTAGACTTTGGAAGGTTGAAGGGGGATTGGTGAGCCCAAATAGCATAACTAATAATTTGTAGTGGCCATTGTGCGTTAGGAATGAAGTTTTGGAGATGTCCTCTTAATGAACCCAAATTTAAGGATTGCTTAGAAAAGTATTGAGCTCTAGCTAGTTTATCCAATAATTCATCGATAACTGGGATTGTAAATTTATCCTTGATGGTGATGGCATTGAGTGCATCATTATCAACACCCATGCGCCATGATCCAACATTTTTATAAACCAATAGAACATGTTATGCCCTCAAATCCAACATGAATCCCAAAGAATCCTCTAAGGCATGATAAATTAACCAAACTCATGGTAACATGTAATAATACATAACAATTCATAATTTATAATATAACGCAGCAGAAAATAAAATTAACAACCAATAATCTAAGTTGTGAAATCTAACATCGATCATAATCCCGATCCATAAACAAACCACAGAGACATACACAACACAATAAATAAAACGACACATAGTACCTTGACATAATTTCCTTAAACAACAGAAAGAATATCCTAAACTCCTATACATCTTGAACTGAATGAGGATGCTTCTCATCGATATGCTCCTTCCTCAGGGGCTACCTCATAAAACTCCACTCCACAAATTGGCTCTTCCAAAGGCGAGTAATCTGAAATAGTGAATGATATGGTTAGTAACTTGGAGGTACTCAACAGGAAACATATAATTATAACATCTAGTCACAACATGCAATGTATAATCATGCTTAAACATTGAAATAATATACGTTTTTATCATAACATAACATTGAAATAATAACTAAAAGAAAAGTAGTAAACATTGCGGTGTAATCGATAAGAGAGTTGATGAACATGCTGATATAATTATCCTAGTTATGAAAAATTGATATTCCAATACTTAACCTATGGTGTGGAATGCCACCACTCTTAATTGATTTTATAGTCGGTCTAACATACCATGATTGGATGACCACTTATCTAGTTCAACTGATTGTTGACCAAGACTCCAATACTAAGTTCAACTAACAGTGAGGTCGACCATTTGACGACAATAAACTCTTAGTGATCACTAACTAGTTTAGAAGAGACTCCTCGCATCTAAACCTATCAAGAGGCAGTACATGTGAACCTCGACTATCTTTACAATATACAAATATCGCCTTAGGAGAACATAGAATTTTTTCAAAAACTCTTCATTACGCAAGCACTCTTTGCTCAGTTAGGAAAAGGCCCGATTACTAGGTGAAATAGAAATTAGTCAGATTCTTTCATTTTTTTTTTTAAGCAATGAACTCAATATTTATCCCATCCTAGGTAAATCAACTAAGAAAACACATTCCTTGTAATGTTATTTCCAATAGACAGCCAAGTAAAGAGAATAATGAGATCAGTAACAGAATAGTGTGAAGCTAACAAAAAACATCGGAATAAAGAAAATTCTCAGCACGAATAAGAAAGGCTCAAAATCTCAAAGTTGTTATAAGCCTCTGTTAAAATCAAAATGTTCTCTGAATGTATGTATTTCAACAACCAACATCCACAATGGCTCATGCATGACAAAAATTAAAGTTTTAATTGTTTATCTCAACTGACAAGGATAACAATATAAATTTAAGTAAAATCATCCTATAAGCATGTAAAAATTCAAAGCCACTGTTCATACACATTTCCCCCCAACCTCAGTTAAGCAATGTCCTCAATGCTTCAAAAGAAATTAAGAAAACTAGAGATAAATGAAAAAAAAAGGAATGGGAAGACATGATATAACATGAAAGGATGAGTAGGACTTCAATACTTGCATCTTGCATAATTAACAAAAGCAAAAAAAATTAATATACAAAGACTAGACTCGCAAAAGTTGAATCAATTCAAGTAAATGGGATCCTCAAGAATTGTGGTTTCTTTGTTAGGCAAAAACCTCTCTAGAGATATCTTAAGTATTTGTCCATTAACTTCTAAATTTTGACAATCTCTAGGGTCTTCTACTTCCATAGCCCCATTATCAGACACTCTAGTCACCACCACGGGCCCATACCATCTAGACCTTAATTTTCCCAGATGTTTATGGATCCTAGAATCATACAAGTACACCTTTTAATTTGGTTCAAAGGTTTTCCTCAAAATATGTTTATCATGAAAAGCTTTCATCCTAGACTTTTAGATTCTAGAGATCTCATATGCTTCAATACTTGGCTCCTCCAACTTATTCATTTGGAACTTCCGTAGCTTCCCTACCTCACGCAAGCTAAAATTAAAGTCTTTAATAGCCCAATAAGCTTTGTGTTAAAACTCTACAGGAAAGTGGCAAGGCTTGCCAAAAATAAGTAGATAGGGGGGCATACTAATAGGAGATTTGTATGCAGTATGGTAAGCCCGAAGCGCATCAGTTAGTCGTAAAGACCAATTTTTGTAATTAAGGTTAACCATTTTTTTCAAAAAACAAATTAATTTCTTTGTTGGCAAGGTCCACTTAACCACTTGTTTGATTGTAGCACAAGGTTCCTACTTTATGGTGCACTCCATAGTTAATCATGAGGGCCACAAAAGGTCTATTAAAAAATGGGTCTGTTGATTGCTTACACTACGTCATAATGCGCACTAAACGACTATTTAGATAGTCATTTTTGAAAATAACGACTGCTCTTACCATCGCAAGAGCAGTCGTTTTAAAAGGAATCGCGTTTAAATTGTGACTGTCGATAAATGTCGGAAAAAATGACGCTTTTAGACCATCGAAAAAAATGACAATTTTAGACCATCGAAAAAAACGATTGTTTTAGATTAGTCGTTTTTCTTGATTTATAAAAAAAAAAAATTTATTTTTTTAGATAAAAAAATTTATTCATTATTTCTCCTCCCTTGAATCTCAATATGATCACTAGGGCATAAATCATCTAAACAATTAGATTGTGCAGGAGTATCGATGGGCTCTTAGCCTATCCCATTGCTTGTGTTTAACTCTATGCCACATTTTCATCCAAGATAAACAACCCACTTGTCTGCACTTTATGCACATTTTCTTGTCATTCTTCTTCACTTGTTTCTCTTCTTTTTCTCTTTTCCTTTTATTCAATCTGCACCACACAAAAATTAAATTTCGCTTTTAGACTGCATCGTCACCAATATGTTCTTCCCTTGGAATCCCAAGGTTCTACCCAGAATCCAGTAGCATCTTCTATCACAGTGCAATCTACAGCATGGTACGCTACACAAGTGACAATAAGAACAATATTAATCTCCAATCTACCACAGACGATAGTACAATAGTAAAAGCATATGATTTTGTATTACCAGGCCTTAATGACAAGATCAAGATGACCAACTCTCAAATCCCTCAACATCTCAAGAATATTCGAACTCCCTATGCAAATCGTATAAAAATATCTAACTCAATACATGGTTAATATGATTTTGTGGGGAACAACTCTACGAGTTAGAGTCAACTTACATTGATTACTTCAACAAGGTCGTGGACAATAATGCATGGGCTATAGGCCTTGTGTCTCAGTTGTTTGAGTTGGCTCGAACAGTTTCATGGCAGGCTCCGATAGGTCACAACTTCATGAGATTGCGGTTGGTCTTGAAGCCTCTGGTCATCAATTCATAAGGGTTATTATTAGGAAAACCCAATGGAGACCAAGAACAAAGGTGGTTACTAGATGGGTTTGAGGAGAAGATGAAGGATAGTGTTAAGGGTCTGATCATATTCCCATACTTCGCAAACATGTCATACAACCTCACATTATCAATCGAAACATTATACAATTTGTTCTTCATCGAAAATTAAATATGATTATGGTGCAAATTATACAAATTCATGTTGGAAAAATAGACAACCAACCAAGATGAGTTCAATGTGTATAAAATAGACCACAAAGGAAAGATTGTGTTCTATGTCAAGAATTCACATGAATGTTCTGAGATACATAAAATGAAATTGCTATAGAGGAATACCTTAGAGAGACCAGTCCATCCTCAACCTTGGGAATAATTAAGATTTGAAACATAACAAATAAACTTTTTTAGGCTAAAACTAGAATGATATAATACAAACATGGAAAAAAAATTACACATGCCTACATTTCTAATAGATTTAGAGTATGATGCCTATGCGGAGATGTGCTGGCAAGCTTTTATCTGACTGAAACAGGCTGATCAAGGGAAAGAGACAATTCAAAAAGATTAAAATAAGACTAGCTATACTTTATGAGAACAAAATATTGGAATCAAGACTCAACAGTTCGTTGAAAGAGTGTAGCAAAAGTAAGAGAAAACTAGATAAAATCTATAGGAATTTAAGTGTAGCACCAATAGGGTATAAAATGAAGTCGTTCAAGATGGTAGACCAAAAATGACAATGTAAGTAGTGCTTTGATGAAAATTAAAGGATTTAAAAGAACAAGAATACTAAGAAAATATTTCAAGACAAGTGTCTTAACAAAAGATATAATTGACGAAATAAGCAATGCAGTCCTAGAGACTTATATAAGGTACTTGTGAAAAAAAGTTTTAGTAAGGTTGAGGACTCTAAAAATGTGTGAGAAAGGCTTAAATAAGGTCTGGCTACTTACGTCATCATCAAACAGCTTGCAAGTTTCGCAGAAGTATTGACCCATACAAACTCCACAGTTGATACAAACTTGACTAACCTCGCAGTAGCAGAAGCCAAAATAGAAAAAGTTGGTTTATGCAATACACAAGGAACCGAAATTATAGTCAGCCCTATCAAAGGAGAAAGAGAGGAAAAAAGGTAAAACTCACAATCATATTATTCACATGCTATTTGTTTTTAAAGTCTCATTAGCCGGGGTTGGTTTTGTATGTTGTTCTTGGAACCCTGATTTTTAGATGGTCTTTGGTTTGTGAGTTTACTTAGAAATACTGGATAGATTGGCAATAGCCAACTAACCCCGTAGGCACTGATGAGCTGAATCGTCTTAATAATAATAACAAACACAACATTTTACTTATATAACTTATTGAGCTAGAACAACACGGAGTGATATATTTGTTGATTTAGGAGTGGTGTTCAAAAGCTCTCAAGTTAAACTATAGTGCACACGTTGCATATGAGACCATACCCCTAGCTTAGACTACACATAAGCCAAGATATAAAGCTTGACTTTACAATGGCAGTTAATACATGCTCACATGATAAGGAAGTTCATTATTGTATAATGAGTATACTTATTATACCAAGACAATTCAAGACATAAGCATGGATTTAGAATAGTAGTTCATGTGTGCTTCCATGAGGTAAGGAAGTTTGTAGTTATATAGTTATACTTACTAGACCAAAACGTCTCTAATTTTTTGTGCCCAACATATGGCAGAGATGAACTTTGAGGGCAGAGATTTTCATTGTAAAACCCATCAAATAAAGGTAATCTGAAAGACATAACCCACGCGTGATTCACACTTCAAGTTCAACATGTTGCTGTCCTAATAATCTAAACAGAGCTGCCAGTCAAGAAGAGAATAAACTAAATAAACTAAACTTTTGAAGGATCATAGTAAAATCTGTTTATCCAAAGCTAAACCCTTATCCTTGCCAATACGATAATAACAACCAGGACATGACACATGTAAATTCACATGTGCTTATTGATTAAGATCAGATTTAACATTCATTAAAGTGACAGTTATGTTGGAATTCTCCCAATAAAACCATTGGATGGAAGATACCTGCAAATATAAAATCTCACAATTATGATGATTGCAGGAATATTGCACAAGAGGGTCAACCACTAAGCGATACCAACAAAAAGATATAAGGTACATAGAGTTTCTTACAATTCCACTAATCCAGAAATACTTGTGATTGCATTAGGAATAGGGCCACCTAAGTTGTTCCCACTTATTACCCTAGATTAGAAGCAATATTGGGCTTTAAAAGAGAAAGAAACTATAATATACTGTAAAAATTGAAGAAAGAAAATTAGCCTCTCTAAACCTTGCAATAGTATTATGTAGGTTCAAGATTACATGAATGCCTCTAATGGCGTATAACAGCATTATAGATAACAAAGGAGCAAACTACTCGTATATATTACATTCTACCATCAAAAGAGAAGAGTTTAACTTTGAAAGCTTTACTCTCACCTCAAACTTGGATGATACCAAAAGAGATTGCAAGGGACGAAACTACCATCAACATTTAACCAAAAGTCAAACAGACACTATATTACATTCAATAATACTGTAAGAGACCCAAATTTGAAACAAAAAAAAAAAAGGTTAATTTAAGAACACTCCCACTAGGACCCATGACCATGAGGGTGAGGGTGTTGAACTACTTCAAGTCCAAATCCTTGATACATGCCTAGTCTGAACGTTTTAGAGTAGTTATATTGCATAAGCTTGGGTGTCTAATGTATGTGGGTAGGAGATTGGCTTGGGCTCTTTGGACTTTACTGTGCTAATATGTTATGTGTGGTAGGTGCTGCAATTCATAATTTTTTACACATTGTTTTCACTTTGATGGCTTGTTTGTGCATAAACCTGGTAGATCTGCTATTCATATCACATGAGAAATTCACTTTCACGCTTCACATAAGGCAAAGTCTATAATAACCCTATTCTTCAAGATTTTTCGAAGCAGTCACTCTGTACCATGTCGGACTCTAATGTTGGTATCCGTACTCATGCAACATATGGTTTCTTGTGCTCATCCATTATCTTGAAAGAAAAAGCATATTGAGTATTAAATGCATTTAAGTTTGTAGATATATTATATTATTTAGAAAAAGACTCTTTTGAGTAGAATTTAAGTGATTATCACTTCTTTGTTTGAAATAAATGGCCATGTAACTGGAGAAAATAGAGTTGATCATTCTCAATCGATAAATAATATATGGCCCTGGTCCAGCAAGGACGTTTACTGGAAAGTTTGATGACAATAACATTTCTAAACAAACTGATATACCACTATGATGTTAGTTAATTACGGCAGCTGAAAACCTACATAGTGAATCAAAGTTAACTTTTGATTCTTCAGAAGAACGAATCAAACCCTAATTACCATCTCAAAAGTAGGTTAGAAGAAACTCATCCTACAGAACATTATAATCAATATAAGGAATCGCACAAGATTGATTAATTCTAAAGATGACTACAAAAGTTTAGAAACAAACACATTGTGGTTTCCCCTACAATAACAAAGAAACAAAAAAAAATCTATTAAATAATTGATCATCCAGAATTCATTCACCATTTCAAAAACTTAAAGCGTTAAACAATAAGTAATAAGAGGAGATAAGTATCCTTGGTTGACCTCTTCAAACGTGAAGGAAAAAAATAACACTTTACGGTGGTAAAGTTGGACCCTTTTAAAGCCATTCACTTCAAAGTTAGAAAATCTACCTGCCATCCAATGAATACATATTTTTCCAGTAGCTGAGACAGAGAAGCTACCTAGCATTTGAACAACTAAAGCAACTCTTTTCACTAGAATAGTCTATTGCAAGTGAATAAACATGAACATATTATGTAAGAAATTTTTTTTAGAATTTGGAATCCATAATTTGATATAAACCCATTGATAAATGACAAAACAAGTATCATGTTCACAACCACTTTGCAAAATTGAATGATTATTACTTGTTAGGGGAATTTAAATAAGAAGTTCAGCAGCATCAAGTGATGTATCAATGCATCTTAGAATGACCTTAACTTAGATTTAAATTCATTAAATCTTGTTTATTATGTGATAATTGTTCATCATTCAATAAAAAACCAACAATCTTTTTTTTCAATTATTTTAGAACTTTCAAATTAAGATCAAGAAAAAAAAACCCAGCAAAAAGACAAGAACACATAAAAAAAACCCAAACTTACAAATTTTAATACTCAATTGTAAACTCCAAGTTCTCAACGTGGTCCTTACCTAGCATATCCTTTGAATCTAGTTTATCCATCCAAAACAAAGAATGAAAAGAAATGTATGGTTAAAATTGCAAAAAAATAGCAGATTCTAGGGTTTAAATAAAAAAAATCACTAATGAAACCAAAAATGGTAAATTTACATTGCAATGCCTAACTAGAAGAGGAAGAAGTAGGATTATCATGGATTGATTGAAAAAAAATTAGGGTTCTTGTTTAGGGTCTTACTTCAGTAACTTCTTTTAGGCTTCAACGGTTGATTTCCTCCCCTAAATCGACCAAAGACATTGAGATCCCTCCAATGTAGTTGATTTTCCTCTTGAAATTGAGATGAAGAAGGGAGAAACGAGTAGAGTTTTGAGGGAGCGATGGAAGTAGTCGAAGAATCATGCTACTAGTTCATGATTTAGGGAAGAAAACCCTATATTTAGTAATCTTCAATCTTCAATCTCTCAACCAATCGACTGGAATTCAATCTTGTTATTTCCAAAGGGACAAATGTTATGGAAAATGCAAGATCGAATGGCGGCAAGACAATTTTTCCAGTGGAGACACTACAACATTTTTGATGTATAGCGACGATTTATAGCAGCAGATAGATATTTCAGTAGCAGTATGATACATTTTTTGCAGCGGATATGCTAATCCGCTGCTATAGGAGACACTTTCCAAAAAAAAGAAAACATTGAAAACGTTTTTTTGCAGCGGATGATTGTACTCGCCGCTACAGGTGACACACATTCGAAGAAATAATGTTTTTTGCAATGGATATTTATATCCTCTACTATAGGGAGCACATTGAAATGTTTTTTTGCAGCGAATAGTTGTATTCGCCACCACAGGGGACCACACTTATACCATTATTAAAAAAAAATGTTTTTTGCAGCGGATATTTTTATCCGCCACTATAGGAAGCACATTGAAATGTATTTTTACAGCGGATATTTGTATCCGTCGCCACAGGGGACCACACTCATTTTCGAAGAAAGAAACGTTTTTTAGAACGGATATTTCTAGCCATCGATATAGTGGCCACATTTTACAGCGGATGTTTGTATCCGTCGCTACAGATGACCACCATATGATACATTAAAACGTTTGTTGAAGCATATAGTTTTATCCGCCGTTACAGGGGACACATTCACACAAATTTTGCACTCAATTTCCTCTACTTCCTAAAATGGAAATTAATTTTCTTAGGTTTTCTCTTTAAAAAATTAATTTAAAAATATTTTTTTAGTAACAAATCTGTTTTTTATTTTGATTCAAGCGGATACATCTGTTCTTATAATGTTTCACAAATTTTTCTTACATTTAAAAAAAAATTAATTTAAAACTATTTTTTAATAATTATGATTAATTTTTTTTTAATTTCGATTCAAGCGGATACGTCTACCTTTCTTACATTTTCTCTTTAAAAAATTAATTTAAAAATATATATTTTAATAATAATAACTATTATTAACAAATCTTTTTTTATTTCGATTCAAACGGATATGTCTCTTCTTATAATTTTTTTTTTAAATTAGTTTAAATATAATATTTTTAATCATTATTATTTAAAAAATATTTTTTTATTAGTACTTAAAAAGACATGTCTCTTGTATCCATTTTCTTACGTTTTCTTTTCAAATAATTAGTTTAAAAATAATATTTTTATTAATTATTATTTTAAAAAAAAAATTATTAGTACTTCAAATACAGTTGCTTTTTGTAAACTAAATAACGTAAATCCATTTTTCTTACGCTTTCTTTTCAAATAATTAGTTTAAAAATAATATTGTTAATAATAAAAAAATTTATTAATAATTTTTTACGTTTTCTTTTAAAAATATTAATTTAAATATCTTTTTTTATTTAGTTTAAAAAATATTTTTAATAATTATTATTCAAAAATTTTATTTATTTATTAGTAGACACGTCTCTTGTAAATAAATTAAATAACATAAATCTAGGGGTGTAAATTGATAGCCGAAATCCGAATCCAAATTCAAATTTGGAAAATTGGATATTATCCGCAATTTTTGGATATCAAATTTGGATTCGAATGTTATTTTAACATTCGAATGAGTTTCGGATACGAATTTAGATGTTACGAAATCCGATTCAATAATATCCGCTCCGATTTAAATATGTGTGTTATGTATAACACAACAAAACTATGGATGTTCGAATTATGTATTCCTGTAACACAACAAAACTTATTTATATACTTATATATTTGCTTGTGTATTCATGTTACACAACTAAATTTAACAATGTATCTTCTCTCTCAAGTGTCAAACGCAAAAACCAGCGTGGGTTTCGTTGTTTCGACTGTGTGAGCTCCGTAGCCATCCTCTTCTCCGGCCAACGAGCATCAAGGTAGGTACTTCCACCCCCCCCCCCCCCCCTTTCTATCTCTCAATCTCTCACACACACACACATGGTGGCTTCAACCTCAATTAAAATAATATTAATTTAGTATTTGAAAATCAATTTCTTCAAATTGATGTAAAAATACTTGATGTTTTATTCGAATTTTTCATCATTTTTTTTCAAAAATTAAAGTTTATTTGATTTAAGACTTTTTTTTTTCAAAAAATCCTGGTTAGTGATATCCGATTGGATTTGAATTCAGATATAGCACTATCCGATCAGATATCTATTCGTTGATAGCTTTACATAAATCCAATTTTATTATGTTTTCTTTTCAACTAATAGTTTAAAAATAATATTTTTAATAATTATTATTTTAAAAATATTTTTTTATTAGTATAAATAGCAGCGAAAAATTAATTTTGTCTGTAAAAGGAAAAAATCATTTTTTTGCAGCGGATGAATTTATCCGCCGCTACAAGACACATACTCCATTCGATTTATCTGAAAAAGAATCATTGTTTTGCAACGGTTTAATTTATCCGCAGCTACAAGGCACCAAAAGGGCAGCGGAAAAACACAATCCGTCTGTAAATCCTCTTCACCGCCGACGAAAAAAGAAATTAATTTTCTAAAGAATTGCGCGCGAAAAACCAATTCTCTCTTCCCTCTCATTTTCCTCTCGTTCCTTCATCTTTGTCTGTCACTCTCTCTCTCATTTTCTTTCTATCTGTTGGGGCTTGTAAGATTACTTCGACAAGCTAGAGTGAAACAACTGGTAAGCTCTCACATTCTCTCTTTCTTTCTCATGTTTTGATTTAAATTTTTTTGCAATTGGTACTCTGCAATCCGATCCTTCATCCATGGATTGAAACCCTAGACTTTCATCGATTTCTTATTTGGAATTTTTCTGCTAATTGTGATTTGTTAAACCTTGATTTTTTTTTTTTTTTTGTTAATTATTTTTTGTTATTCATGTTTTTTTAATGTACTTGTTTAAATTTTAGAATTTTAGATTTCAGAAGGTTTTTTTTTTTCAATAAATAAATAAAAATAAATAGAAGATGATCTTCTTTTAATTGGATTTATGTGCTTTCTTCATGTATTTAAATAAAATGTAACAATTTGGTCTATATATGTTTTTGAATTTATGTGATATCTACTTCCATTTTAAGTGCACTGAAATTACTTCTTCGATAGGGTCGAGCTAAATTCTGAATGGGGCCTTATTGCGCCTTTCAAATTACAATATTGTGGTAGATGGTAACATTATTATGTATTCTTCTAACAAGTAATGTGGTTTCTCAACTGCTGCACCAATAACTTGCATTGAGAACCAATAATTTGGTTCTCTTAAAAAATAAGTTTGGAGTGCATAACCCCTTTATGCTGATAGGGTGGTGATAGTAAGCTTTAATCTCGTAGATGCTACTTTCCTTACAAGTTTGTATGGGTGATTGAAATTTTTGCCCAAATTTTTGAACTATGAAAACCTCATCTTATTTTTTCTCTAATGGTTCAACAGAGTTGATTTCCATAGGACAGTCAGTGGGGAAGGTGGCTATGAAATCTCTGCTGAAGAATCATTGTATTTGGTTGAAGCCTTGAGGTATTCCTTTTACTCTACAATTTTCACTATGATGTTCAACATTTGATCAAGTAGTCATAACTATTCAATGTTTCACCATAGTAGTCTACTATGATATTTCACCCGGTTGTTTGCTTGTAATTGGGTTTTAACTATTGTAGGTTCATAGTTTCAATTTCTTATCTCCTCTCACTTTGGTTTGCTACTAAACAAATACAACAATATAGTATTCTACTCTTCTTGAAATACTTTGGAAATGTCTTTTATCCTTGGTGCATCTGCATAGAAACCAAATTGACAAGATATATTTGGTTAAAAAATAGATATTGTATTGAAGTAGTCAGACTTGTGGTATGTGAACAATCTATTCTTGAGGTTCAGGTTTTTAACATCCAGTTTGAAATGCAAATATTTAATCATTTATGTTCTGGTAGGAGGGTCTGTCATGCTCAATCTCGTTTTCTTAATGAAAGAGCACTATAATAGGTGAGTTTTCTCATTCTTATTATTTTAGTTGCTAATGCTAATTACTTATCTGCATACCAAAATTGAAGTTTGAGTTCTGGTCATCTTCTAATCTCACTTTACCACCCTAAATTAGATGGGATAAAGTATTAGAAGTAATCAGAAATTGACCCTATTATAATAATTTTCTACTATAGCTTTAGGTATGGAATTTTTTTTTGTTTTTTTGTTTTTTGAGGGTACTTGACGTATGGAATTGGGAATCATCTGTATTAGTGGTAGCTTTGACATATCCCACCTTGCCAAAAAATCCTCAAATTTCAATTTTTCTTTTGTTTTAGAGATTTTGATTTGTAATTGGATTCAATTTTAGATACTATATCATGGATTTTCATTTTATTTTATGAATTTATGAATAAAATTGAAATACAAGAACGGCTTTTCGATCCCCTCGGATGATTCTATGTAATCTTAGTCAGTGAGTCTTGAGCTCCAACACCATCAAGTCTGAGATTGGGTTCAATCCCAGATTCCCATATGCACCTAAATAGAAAAAAAAATTAATATTTTAGGTGAATAATTTGAATTTTCAAACAGTACAAAAGAATTTCGAATCTCCCAAAGCTTAATTAGGTGGAATTACAATAATTAGGTTGTAGGTTCGATCCTAGGTTACCTATCGAAATCATTATTGTACTAATAATGAATATCTAGACCCTCTTCCTTTTATGGGATAATTTCCTATGATTTGATGCAGAGATAAATTTTAATGTATTTTTTTCTTCATCAATAATGGATTGGATAAGTTATGTTATCAAAATTAACCCAATGGCCTGTCGGATGACCTGCCTAATGTCCTGTCGGATGGCCTGGTGGATGGCCTACCCAATGGCCTGTTGGATGGCTTGCCCAATGGCTTGTTGGATGGCCTATTGGATGGCCTATCCAATGGCCTATCCAATGACCTGTTGGATGGCCTGCCCAATGGCCTGTCCAATGACTTATCAAATGGCCTGTCAGATGGCCTATCAGATGTTTGTTTACTTGAGATGTAAGTAGTAATAGCAAACTTTCCAATATTACCTATTTTTGAAAATTTTGAAAATAATGAGGACTTATTTGGAATGTAAAACTCTATTCTTTTATCTTCTCTCCTCGTATCTCCACTTTTGGAGATAATCAAATTTGAGATTTTTTCCCTTCTTTTCTCTTTAATTTTTTTTTCTTCCCCACTTAACAATTCAAACAGGAGAAAGGAAAAGAAATTTGCATATTTTCTTTTTTTTTCTCTTATCTTCTCTCAATTCAAATAGACTGTAAAGAAAATCTTATATTTATTACAGTCTTTATAGTATTTTTTTTACAGTAATTTTTTAATTTAGGTGTTGAAAGAAGTGATGGATAAGAGTTGGATGAAAGTCGAGGTAAACTCAACAACTTATGATCCATTGTCAATGTTTATAACTCAATGATATTTGTTCTTAAAAGTTCCATTACATTATTTTCTAATGTAGGGTGAGTAGCAAATATATAAACGGTGTTGATAAATTCCTCGACTTCGCATTTGTCAATACATCAACCGACCTCATCCCATGTGCATGTAGGAAATGTGTCAACTTTAAACTCTTGAAATGGGATGTTGTCCAGGAACATCTCATCATTTATGAAATTATGGAGCATTACACATTATGGAAATATCACGGGGAAATTTCTTCCACATCCACACCCACTATTTCATGTGATGATGCTCCAGGTGGTGTTGATATGAATGGAATGTTGCACGATATTTTTGGTATGTCGGGTGTGGACAATGATGTACCTGATGGAGCAAGTGAACCTACACAAAGGCGCAATGCAGATAGAGAGTTGTATCCCGGATGTACCAAGTTCATAAAGCTCTCTTTCATTGTTCGACCATATCACATAAAGTGTTTGTCTAGATGGAGCAATAAGTCCTTTGACATATTTACGCTTTTGAAGGAGGCATTACCCGAGGAGAGTTGTTGCCAAAGTCTTTTTATGATGCGAAGAAGATCATTAGGGAGTTAGAACTTAATTACAATAAAATTGATGCGTGCCCTAATGACTGTATGTTATATTAGAAGGACACAACCAATGACGAATTATGCAAGGTGTATGGTACTTCGAGATGGCAGCAAGTTGAACATAAAGAGAATTATGGGAACATTTCTCTGAGGACTAAAATAAAAGATTCCTGTTAAAATATTGCGTTATTTTCCATTCGTTCCAAGGCTTCAAAGGTTATTCATATCATCAAAGACTGCAGCATTCATGCGATGGCATGACGAGAGTCGTACCAAAGATGGGTTATTGAGGCATCCAACTGACTCTCTTGCTTGGAAAGATTTTGATATTAAACATCGATCATTTTCTTTAGACAGTCGCAATACTAGGTTTGGGTTGACAACCAATGGCTTTAATCCATTTAGGATGATGAGTATGTCTCATAGTACTTGGCCTGTCATTCTAATAGTATACAACTTGGCACCATAGATGTGCATAAAGCAACCTTATCTCATGTTATCATTATTGATTCCAAGTCCTTATGGACCTAGCAATGATATCAACGTATATTTACAACCATTGATAAATGATTTGAGACAATTGTGGGAGTTTAGCGTAGACACATATGACGCACATAGCAATCAAACCTTTCAAATGAAAGCTGTACTATTATGGAAGATTAGCGACTTTCCAGGATACGCTATGTTGTCTGGATAGAGCACCAAAGGCTATCTTGCTTGTCCTTGTTGCAATAAGGATAATTGTTCTCGACATTTGAAGTATGGTAGAAAATTTTGTTACCTAAGTCACCGTCGATTTCTGGCGATTGATCATAGGTTTAGATTTGATAAAGAGATGTTTCTACAGAGAACAAGAACATCGAATTATGCCAATCCCGCCATCTGGTTATAAGGTTTTGGAATAAGTAGAAAGCATAAACATCACGTTCGGAAAGATTTCTGAGATTGCAAAAGGTCGCAAGAAAGGGCGAGAAGATGATGCAAGAGATTTTTACAATTGAAAGAAGAAAAACATTTTCTTTGACTTACCTTATTAGAAACACAATCTGTTGCGGCATAGTTTGGATGTCATGCACATTGAAAAAAATGTGTGTGATAATGTCATTGGGACTTTGCTAAATATCGAAGAAAAGACAAATGATAATTTGAAGGCTTGTCTAGACTTACAAGAAATGAAAATACGAAATAAACTTCATTCAATTAGTATGGGAAATAAGACATATTATCCTCCCGCGTGTTTTACAATGAGTAATATTGAAAAAGAGAAATTTTGTAATGTGTTGAAGAATGTTAAGGTTCCAGATGGTTATGCAGAGAATATTTCACGATGTGTATACCCCAAAAAACGTATGATTTCTCTACTCAAGAGTCATGATTGTCATGTGTTGATGCAACAACTACTCCCAATAATCTTGTGAAGTACATTGGTTAAGCATATGAGCGCAAACCTAATTGAGTTGTGCACATTCTTTAGAGAGTTGTGTTCTAAGGTTGTACGAGTAGATGACTTTGAAAGGTTGCAGTCTCGGATTGTGCTGACATTATGTCGAGGCACGAATCGCTGGACTAGTACATTATCGATGGATGTACCCCATTGAAAGGTATGCATTAATTTTTGTATTTTTTTGTTTAGTTTCACATACACCACACTATTCAATCTCATAGTCAAATTATCACAATGCATGGTCATAGGTACCTTCTCACACTTAAATTATATGTATGATCGACCAGAAGGTTCTATCTCAAAAGGGTACCTCCTAGAAGAATGCGGAGACAAGGTTTAATCGGCCAACAAGAAATGATGACTTTGGTAACACTATTTCAGGTCGACCGTTGGAAAAAAAAACAAGTATTTATTCTAAATGAAATATCATGGAGACAAGCAAATCGATACATGCTTTTCAACTTTGAGACACTTGTCCCATACTTTGAGTAAGAATGGACATTTATTTTGATTTTTACCATGCATGCTGAATGTAATATATCCATAGTTAATCATATCTCTTGAACTCAAACATACACAGAAAACACAATAATGAACTTAAGCAGCAACATCATCGGGTCAATCATTTTAAAATTGATAGGCTTCATGCCAAAGAATTTGATAATTGACTTTTCAACAAGTCCTTCGAATCGGAGAAATTTTCACTTTCAGATGAAGTTAGAAAATTAGCAAAGGGTCCTGATTGTGTTGCAAAAAGATTCAACACGTATATCATTAATGAGTTCACATTTCGCACGAAAGGTAGTAAAAGTAAGAGAAAAACTTAAAACAGCAGAATTATCGTGGTTGCAAATACATCAAGTTTCTCAAGTGTTAGTGATAGAAACTCAATTCAAAGAGACATTATCGATTATGGTGTATTGACTGATATCATAGAGCTCAATTATTATGGATGGAAGCGTGTTGTATTGTTTATGTGTGAGTTGGTTGATGTTAGAAAATGAATAAAAAGAGATGACTTGGGGTTTACGCTCGTGAATTTCACATACTTATCCAATATTGGAGCAAATGTTTACGATAAACCATTTGTACTAGCATCTCAAGTCACACAAGTATTCTACGTCAAGGACTCCATGGATTCAAACTGATATACTACTGTACAGTCAAAACCAAGAGATTTGTTTGAAATGGGAGGAAATGGTACAGTAGAGGATATCGATGATTACTTGTAAAACTTACCTTACAATGATCAAAGAATGGTGGATACTTTGATCGCCTCTGATGATAACGTAACATGGGATAGGTCAGATATGCAAGAAATAACGATCAATGCACCACTAATTATCACAATACCTTTAACGGTCACAGATGAAATTAGGGATGATGATATTAACAAGTCAGATTTCAATAGTATTGATGGGGATGAGTTGGAGAGTCCAGTGATGCTGTTTGAAATTATTCATGTACAATGATGTAATTCCAAGTTCAATGTATCATTTAACATAGATTTGATAATTAATAATTAAAAAAACTCATTTGTAAATCTTTGAATTAACCTCTATTATCATTAACTTAATAACATTTCTTATAAGTTTCAAAATAACTAATCATTTTCTTGATCTTTATTATAGGATGCATAGTCATGATTCACAACCTTCCCAACATGGGGATAAGACGGTACATTTGGAGCCCGCACAGATAGACATGACTGCCCCTTCCAATCAGGCATCTAATTCAATAGCTAGTAAGATAGACTAATTATTTTTAAGATTTTGCACTCATATATATATATATATGTAAGATAATTGAATGATAATCAATTTTTTGTACATAATTTTCTACAGGGTCTACCAAGACGCATAAAAAATATGTGCGAGGCAATACATGTCTTGAATCACTTTATAACATTGGCCCACATGATTTAAAAATATGTGTTAGAAAAAATAACTGCAAGCAGCCTATTGGCAATGAGGCCAAGTTACTTGAGTAGTTCTTAGGTACCATGGTACAGAAGCCACGATTCATATCTTTCATGTATTTAGATTGGAGGCAAGTGCCGATTGAAGCTAAAGAAAACATTTGGCAAACTGTTCAAGTAATCTAAAAAATAAATCAATTAAATTACACTAACTGTTTATATTTACCAAGAAACTTTATTCCTATATTTTTAAATTTGATGTAGGGGGTTTTTTATATCGATGCCGACTTGAAGGGGTGGGTTCTTGAATCCTTCAATCAGAAATGGAAAGACTGCAAAGGCCTCTTGAAAAAAAATACTATTTAGACTTTGTGGGCGTTCCAGATGAGGCTGAAAAGAACCTTCCACCTATTATGGATCAAGTGGAGTAGGATTGGCTTGTTCAATTTTGGGAAGGCAAAGTTGGTAAGGTATGAGTAACAACCATAGTTACATATTGTAGACACCCCATTTTTGCACTCTCCTAATTAATCAACTCATCAACCCGATCGCAAAGGTTCCCAATAATGGATGTTTATTCCAATGCTTCATTCTGTTAATAGATATGTTTCAGAAATCCGGATGAAGTATCTCGAACTGACAAAACTTAGAAATCACGCTACGCTAGGAAAATACTACCCCAGAAACATAGAAATCATCATCCTGCAAACAAAAAAGAAGCTTAACGATAAAAATTACTAAAAATGACCAAATTATCAAAATACCCCTAACATCAAAACAACCCTAGAGCCTGCATTACGCTTAGGAAAATCCACTCAAACACATAAAACAACAAATTGAAACCAAGTAAACCACTTCGCCAATTTTCATAAAATTTGACAAAATTACGAAAATACCCCTCATAAAGTTCACGACCATTTCATAAAAAAACTTCATAAATGACAAAAACCAACATTCCATTGAATTTCTTACGAAAAATTGATTCCAAAACATCCTGAACATTGAAAAACGACTTAAAACGTAAAAAATCCTCTCTGAGGGCAAAATGGTAATTTCATAATTTAATAATTAAAATTTTCGAACTTAATAAATAAATCATTAAATAATGTAAAGTGAAACATTAATAAAATTAATTATTAAAATTTAAACCAAAAATTTATCAATCAGGTTTTCAAGCAAAATTGTTGAGGGTTCGCAAGATATTTCTTTAAGGACCCCTCCATTTGGGGTCCAAAGAATTAAAGATATAATAGAGAGGGGTTCTCCAAAAATTTAAAGTCAATCAAGCAAGACTAAAGTCAAGATATTAAAGTCAATCAAATAAAACTAGAGTCAAAATTAAAGTCAATTAAGTAAGACTAGAATCAAGTATTAAAGTCAATCTCATAAGACTAAAGTCAAAACCCTAAATCAAAACCCTAATCTAAACTAATCGAGTCAATCTCATAAGACTAAAGTCAAAACCCTAAATTAAAACCCTAAAGACTAAGTCAAAACCCTATTTGAAACCCTAATCAAACCCTAATGCTTCTAAAAACTTTATAAATAGGAGCCTCCACACCCTATTTTCGTATCAAAGAAAAAACCCTAGAAAAAGTAGGTGAAGAAACCTCCACAACCTCTCTAAAACCCTAATTTTAGAGCCTCAACTCCTTACCTAACACCCCTGCTTTGATTCTAACCTAAAAAATACCCAAAAACCTCTCAAAAACATCCCAAAAATCCACAACAAATTCGAAGCACCCAGATCCAAGAAGGAGATACCTTACCTCGGAGATCAGAAATCAGATCGGGAGATAGAACGAAGTAAGGAACACGGTACAAGGAGTCATTTTCACCAGATCTGAGGGAATAGCACTTTTGTAGATCGAAGGTAAGCTTTTTTATTATTTTTTTTAATCTAGGTTTGACATTAGCGATATAGATTTATTTGGCACTTTTGGTGCCTAACACCTTCCAACCCCGTAACATGATCCCCGGATTCAGATTTTCTGTAGTAGATTAGTTTTTATCCGTTTTAGAGTCAGTTTGGTTCCTAGACCATAATAACTAGGTGGCGACTCACAAACCTCAAGGGTCAAAAGCGGATTTGCGCACCCCGCGGATCAAGGGCGCTTTCACACATAAATTCATTTAATTAACTATTGGTAAGGTTTGAATATTATCTAATTTTTTATGATTTACTTTGTAGATGCGTGAAAAGAAAAATAAAGACAATCGTAAGAAACAAAAAATGCACCACACATCAGGCACAAGGAGCTTCGCAAGAAAATTCGAGGAGGTAAAATCAAATAACCATCGAGCTTATTTAGTATATGATTGCAATAATATATATTGACTTATTATACTTTACCTGTTAATAGATAGAAAAGAATAATGGGGTGGAGCCATCGCGGATGCAAATGTTCATAGTAACCCACACAAGAAAGGACCACACCTTTATAGATGCGAAAACAGCAAAAGTTGTTATAAGTATATATTTCCAACCTATTCTATTAGAAAAATTTATGTATCCAAATTTTCTTTCGTATAAAAATGTTTGTAAGTTACAATCATTCTTTTGTCTTTTTTTTTTGTTCTAAATCATGTAAGTGTTAATTGTATTTAATCTATTTTAGGATGAAATGAGACAAAAAGAGAACGAGCCCCAAATGTCAAGTGGTTCTCAAAGCAACATAGGTAGGAATGACATCTTCTCCCAAGTCATGGGAGAAGATGTTCATGGTCATGTCAGGCAGATGGGGATGGGAGTGAGACCCTCAGCGTTTTCCGGACCTCAACCCACCCGTCAAAAGTGTATCTCACAGGCCATTGAGACAAATCATTGTGGTGATGAGGTATGCCGAGAAACCGCTGCAACAAACCGAGAAATGATTGAATTTCAGACAATCATGTTGATACAATTCGAAGCACTGATGTCATTTATGAGTCAGCAATTTGGTCGTACCGTAAATATGGCTGAAGTACTTCGGGGTACACAAGTAATAACTTGTTATTCCGCCTTCTTAAATAAAAAAATTTTAATTACATTTTCTTGTACTAATAGTTAAAATAATATTGTTTGTAGGCTTCCAATGACAGCGATCCACAAACCTCTGTTAAGCAATAATAATTTGATTTGCAAGCTTTTTTTATAATGATCGGTGATCAATTTTTTCTTTTACAAGTTTCATTACTTGTAACAATTTAACTCTTCTTACCTTTTGTTAAATAGAAATCAATGATCAATATTTTATTTTCTAAGTTCTGTTAATAGTAATAATTGGATCAACAAACATTTGTTTATCATGTAGGAATTATCAACTTTTTGTATTGCAACTTTCATTAGTGATAGTTGAAGATGTTACAATTGTTCAGTTCCATGTAAATGAAAATTAGATAAAAACTTGGTCTTGAATGTGTGTATCGTGTTTTATATATATGGATTGATATCTAACACTTATTAAGTAAAACCTTTTTAACTCCGCCAATGTAAAATTAACGTTTTACATTGCCGGTCCTAAGCCCAGATAAAGGAGGAGGGAGAAGGTATGCCATGGATTCATCACTGTGAGTTTATTCATCACCTCAAACTAATGGTTTACAATTGTAATTCTTCCTCTTTATCTCATATTTCTAATAAATTCTCTGTACTTTACAAGCTTAGCTACTTTTGGATACAGATTGTAACTTTAAGGCCATGCATCACCACACCAAGAAATACGTTGCTCTAAAAGTCATGTAATTTGGTCAAAGGTACATTTTAAACGCAGCACAATTTGAGTTAATCAATCAGTTCAAACACATATTGATACCCATATCTTTGAATTAGTAATTGAATCTTGGATGTACTAAAGCCATCGCTCCTTGAGGCTCTTTATCCATAATCCTACTTTGATTTCTTCGTATCTTTTTTTAGAATTTTTATTTTTTATGCCTCTTCAATAAATCTTTTTATTGATTAAGAAATTTTCCATAAGAGCGATAGATTTTAAGTTGAGGGATTGATTTTTTATTTTTTCAATGAAGAGCCCTTGTGTTTGTTGCATTAATTCATGTTGGAGCTAGCTTTCTAATTTACATCATATGTGCTATATTTACAGGTTCTATGGGTTTGCATCTAAGGCACAAATGGATCCAACTATTGAGGTGCATAAGTTTCTCTTCTTTTTATGTTTCATAAGAGTCATGAAGTAGGAAAAATCCCTTACACAGAAGGGTAGCCCATGTTAGGCACCTATATAGCATCAGGAAAATACACAAAAGATCTTGCAATCAATAACACGTGCTTTCATTGTGCAGTACACCAAATAGCCTAATTTAGGTTTGTGGGCTTGATTGACTAGTTTTATTTTGAATGGGCATGTTGGTGCACATGATATGTAAATTCAAAGCATTTAATGCCTCAAAGAAGTGTCTTTAACTTCTTGTCATAACCTTCTATTAGTGTTTTTCAATGGCATTGAGGGGTGAACTTCATGTTGGAAGAATGGCATAAATTACTTTTTTTCAAAAGTTATCCCCTCGTCAACAACTTTGCCTTCTCTAGCTGATGCATTCTTGACAATCCTGCCTGAAATATTAACAAAGGGTTGATTTTTTACTAACCATTACAAAAATAAATTTTAAAAAAATTACCAAACGATTTAACTCGCTTAATTGTCCTGCATTTTAGGCTTCTTTTACATTTAAATAAGATTTAAGGGTCTTTAAGAAAGCTAATTATTTTGAGTAAGTTCTGCCTACTCTCGTCTTTTGTTATTGTCGTGCTTTACTCTTTTTTTATGAGCAATTGAATTTTCATTTTGACGTAGTGTTGTAAGCATTGGATTATTAATTGTGAGAGCATCCTATAGAAGCATTTTGTAATGTAGATTACATAACTGCGTTCTTGTTTTCAAGGACATATATTGATAAGAAATGCCCATTTACTGGCAATGTTTTCTTAGGGATGTCCATGGTGAATCTCTTGCTTTTGACACAAGATTCTTTGAAGGATATTTTTATTTTTTGTTAGATAGAAAGCAAAATAGAATGTTTTCCTTTTGGAAGGATCATTATTGAAGGAGGTGCGCATTGCTAGTTAAGGCTTAGTTAGAGGGTCTTCTGTCACATATGTGAGACTTCAAAGATGAGGAGATGCTCCACCTTATGCGTTCAATTTTGGTGATTTCTTAGGTCAAAATCGATTAAATCAGATTCTGATGTATTCATTTGGATGGTCAGAAAAAGTTGGTGAACTATCTAGTTGTTTATGGATATTAAATAGGGACATTTTGGCTTGATGTCTCCTTGGGGTGAGCCATTGAATGGTGGACCCCAAACCCTATATATGTCCCACTTTTATAGCACTGGCAGGGTGGGATGCCTTCTTTTTGTTGCATCTTTATTCAATTATTTGTTTTTATTTAGTATATTGACCTTTTTGGGGAATCTATGCTTGTTTGATGCGGTGACAATCAATGGTTTCCATTTTTTTTCCGGTCAAAACCCATTTGTAAGTGTAATTTTCATATATGATCTCTGTCAAAGAAGGACAAAAACAAGCTTGCAAAAGTGGGCAGTAGAGGATGCAGCCGCTTGCAAAAGTGTGCATTTATAGTTGCTCCTGTAGACAGTCCACAAATGCAACAGAAATGTGCTTTGTAGGATGCAATTTGTGATTACTCTACGACTATAACACCAACATAAATGCAATAAAACTGTTGAGGAACAGTGCCACACTACGAATAGAAACATATCTTGACATTAAAAGAATATGCAGCAAGACTGAAAGCAGTGACACTTCATAAATGCAACTTGTGATTAGTGAGTGAACTTGTTAACTTTAAAGTAGAAACAAATTTGTGCCAACAGAATATGTAGTAAGCCTTCAGAGGCCGTGAGACTTGCACTTAAGAAATTATTTGGAGCTTAGATGCATTCCCATTTTCTGATGTTATATTATAGATAAAAAGGTCAGGGCCATTGAAAAAGCATAATAAGACTGTTAAATATTAAATTGAAAAACTTCTCTAAGACATGTACAACCTAGAAACATACAAGTCTGAGAGTGATACAAATGAGAGGTCAAATATCACCTTAGAAAACTAGACCCAAGGACACACATCTATACAATAGGAATGTTGCATATAGTTTACTTGAGCTATATCATCCAGCCTTGGTATATTTTTTAATACCAAAAATAAGATAAAGATAAATTCAAAGCTTTTATCCTAGAGATGAGTTCATGTATGTCCACATTCATATCCACATTTGTGTTCAATACACCCTGTAAATGGAATGGTCACATGGAATCAATACAGATAGCCAGATTGATGAACATGTTTGCAAGTCTGAAGTGTGGATGCTTAGGACAGACCTGTTGGTGGGTTCTTATGCACTCCTTGAGGGAAGTTACTGTGGCATCATGGTTATCTGGAGTGGAATGAAGGAAAAAGTAGACAAAGATTAAGGCTATGAGGAAGATGTTTCCCATAGAAGCAAAGGATTGGTAACATTTTTTGTTACCAATCTAGATTTAGCAAAATTATTTCCTTCAAGATCAATCACAGATATTGCATATGGATAAATCTAAACTCATTTGATTCTTATTCTTTCAGATGCTGAAGTTAAATGACTAAGACTTCCTTGGAGAGGCTAGTTGTGTTCTGTTAGAGGTAATTGCTTTGGTATTACTGGGATATCAGTGATGACATTGCATGCTACAAAACTGTTGTTTTGGGATGAAATCTATGCCCATGAAAATTAACATCTTGTGAGTTGTGACTACATCCAAACAATTATATATGCATGTGTACACGGGCATGCAAATTACGTAATTTACCTATAGTCATCTCATTTTGAATTGTTTGGAGATTATCATGCTCACAATATTGTATTTCTTTCTTCATAGCAGATAGTGACTAAACATGGTCAGAGTATGACACTAAGTCTTCAAGGAAGAAACGGGCATGGTGACCTGAAAAATTTTGGGAACTTAACCATCCATGCTGAGGAAACAAATGCTTCAAGGCAAGCTTTTGTGATGATATTCCACTATTCTCACTTCGAAAACAAGGATCTCTTTTCTAAAAGTGTATGCATTTTTAACGTGATGTCCTTTATGAAGGTAATTTATATATATATATATTACTCATGTATATATAGGTCTCAAAATCAATTTTTGTTTTCTTTTTGTAGGACCCTTTCTTAAGAATATCTAAGATTGTTGAGAATGGAGGTTCTGCCCCAATTTGTAAGACAGAAGTGGTAAATGACAACATCAATCCAACTTGGAAATCAGTATGCCTGACTACACCGCAAATTGGTAACAAAGCAAGTTTGTTGCTTTTTATTTTATGATTCTTTACGTGTCTTGATAGCATGTTAAATAGCGAACATAATATGCCACACGCCTCTATAATTTGTAATGTCAAGTAACTCTCAATCTAACTTGATATGGATGCTTGCAAGTTTCAAAACCATGAATCTTACTATCCTGGTGTTTCGACCATAATGTAGATAACAAAATAGTACCTTGTGTTGTATGCTTATATTATTTGCTTCCTAACAAATTTTTGTTTGATGCAGGAGAATCCCTTAGTTATAAAGTGTTTTGATTTCAATAGCAATGGCAAGCATGAACTTATAGGGTAACCAATTAATGCTTGGGCCACATTACTTAGCTTTCTTATGTTGTCAGTTTTTTTATTCCTAGTTATATAACATTTCATCCATTTAATCCAACATAAAACTTCATATCTCAGTGGCAGAATTGGAAAGACTTCTCAAGGAAAAAATTGGAGAAAAGTTACACAAGGGCCTTCTGCTCGGAAGGACCATATGAAGGTAATCTTTTTTTAATGACTTATTGAATGAAGTTGTTGTGTCACATTGCTTATGTTACAACATTTTCTCTACAGACACTTAAGGGTCAACTTTTCGTTGATGGGTGTTTGTTGAGAAAGCACCATATAGGTTTTTGGACTATATCTTTGGTGGATTTGAACTCAATTTTATGGTTGTTGTTGATTTCATAGGTATATAGCTTCCATGCTGTACAAATACAGATTTTCTTTCCATTACTGCCTAGTTCATGTAGGAATCCGGCCTAGTTCATTTATAGTTAGTGGCATCTTGCCTGCTTGCGCAACTGTGGAAGATTCATGGCTATGCATTGGTGGCTGGAGTCGAAGAAGACATATTCGTGAGTAGCTCTCTTGTTGTCATGTATGCTAAGTGTGGTTCCATACATGAAGCTGGGACGTTGAAGGTAATTTGAAGGTAATACTTTAACTAACATTTGGTTAGGTAATTTGAAGGTTGATGCCATTGTTACAATGAACGATGTATTAACTAATTTGAGAACCCAACCTACACAAATCCAACCATTTCAATTTGCTGGATATAGATAGATTAAAGAATCTCCTAATAAAGGCTAAAAACAAGGAAACATCAATGGACAGATTAAAGAGTGAAGTATGTTTTCTAGAGTAATTCTGTCTTAATCTTAAATGCACTATTAACTGAAAATTTGTGTGGCAAACTAGCAACTTTATACATTGTATTTGATACATAGTTATTGACATGCATTCTTCAGTGGTTATTTAAACATTGCTTGTATTTGGATTCCCTTACATAGTATTCTGTATTTGTGTTGTCTATTGTTCACCTGATTTTGTAACTTCTGGCTCAACTGATATCAATTCCTATGGTCATGCATGACTATGGGACTGACGAATTTCCAGTTTTTTTGTCACTTGTACTTTATTTGGTTATTTTGGATAGTTTTAGTTTATACCAATAATTCTAGACCCTTGATGTAATGGATTGGTATTTTCTACTTTACTTTTTTTATGTTCGTTCAGTCTGAGGAACCACCCCTACTCTGTTCTCCATATACAATACCCTGAATGGCCTGATCATGGAGTGCCAGGGACACACTCGCCTTTCGTGAAATTTTGAAAAGAATTTATCATATACAACCCAATCTTGGCCCGATAGTCGTGTACTACAGGTCTACTGGCAATTCGCATAGTTCATTTTATTTCTGCTCTTAGTTCACATTCTGTTGTCTCTTAATTGAGATTTTTCTAAAATTATATCAGATTTTGGGGACTCCAACCAGAGAAGAGATTAAATGCATGAATCCAAATAACACAGAGTTCAAATTTCCTCAAATCAAAGGTCACCCATGGCTCAAGGTCGGGAGTAAATCTGTCTGAAGGTTTATATTCATTTGATCTATCTTGATATTGACTACAATCAGATGGATTTCTTTACTATGCATTCCATTTGTCTTCTTGCAATTCTAGGCAACACACCGTGTTAATTCCGATGGAGAAGTTTTTAGATGATCCCCTACGAGTACATCTAATTCTTGTCCATCATTGAAGATAATATCTCATTCAACCACTTGTCCTCATTCAAGAGCACCCAATAACTCATGAAATTCTGCTTCATGCTTTAATGAATCTCCTCTCACACATCTACAGGCGTACACAGTGTAGCTGGAAGCAGCACTGAACCAGCTCGAAGAGAAGAATACTTGCCTCAAGCAAACTTTGGTAAGCAAAATTTTAATAAAACTTGTTAAATTTCTTTTCTTTGTTACTGATACTAGTAGAATTGTTGCTTTACATCTTGAGCTAAAATAGGAAGAACCTGAGAAGAAAAGGAAGCTAGAGGTAATTATTGTGGTACACATCATTTATATGGCCCTCTTGCAAATTTCTCTTCTGATTTTGAAATTTTCCCATATGACAAACGATTAGGATCCGTAAGCCATCTTTTACCCAAATTAATCTATGTTACGATGCCTGATCTGAGAAATGAGGTGACTTGTACTCGTTAATAGATCAATTGTCACCTAATTGTAGTTTATAGTCATACATAGTAGACTAAAATCTGTGTTTGCTTTAAAGTTGTTTTATTGCTGACCTACATATGGACAGCCAGCTCGGTAGTATTTTTTAATTTTTTTTATAACCGGGGTGTCTAGCTAAAACTGTTTATGTAATCCTCTTTTATCTTTATCATAGGCCAATCATCTTCCGTTTTCAGCTAGTTTGTACATGTGGGAGATGCATAGGTAGATAAATGCATTGCTTATAAGGCTTTTGAGTTCTTTTTATCTATATATATATGTATGTATATGTGTGTGTGTGTGTGTGTGTGTATACTTGGTAGGGTCACATGGAAATGGATTAGTGACATAAATTTAACAGAGTTCTCACTGCCAAGTAACATGAAAAATTTGAGAACACTGTGAGTTGAATGCTTTGTTATGTATCTCATGATTATGTAGTGTTAACAATTTAAATTGACATAAATTGGATTGGGTCGCAGAGTATTGAGGAATTGTAATTTTATTGGAGTGATACCGGATTATCTCGAAGATATGCCAAACTTGACAACCTTGTAAGTATGGGCAGTTTTTTCTTTTTTCAAATAAGATTCTTAGAGAGTTTTTTATTAGATGTTGAGCTACTTTTCCAAGGTCCAAGTGCATGGTCTTGCATAAACGACTAGTACATGAGAAATTCGTTGCACTACATTATAAGGCATGAGATTTTCTAACACAGTTGAATCATGGTTGATAGAATTTGATATAGTGAAGAAAATCAATCTCGCTAGATATAAAATCCGTTTGCTGGTATTTACTTAATTGTTTTCCTATTCAAATGTTATTTACCATGTGTTAGAAGAACCTCTTTACTTAGTTGATTCTTCTTAATTGGATTCCTCATTTTTGGTCAACTAGAACAATTACAAGGTTTTAAATAAATGTGCTGGATAGCAATCCTTAGTATCTCCTACTTAGTTGCAAATCTCTAATTTCCACGTTCTCCACATTCATCTCTTCCCTCTTACGAAATTAGTGAGTTTGAGTCAAGCCTAATTGGGTATGTATAATAATTCATCTCATAATGTGTGAGAGAAGATAATAAACCACCCTCTAACCAACTCTTTAATATGGTCTAGTAGATACAATAAGCTACAAGGACTGCTGTGCTATTCCTTTGTCATACAGTTCAATTTAAAGATCTGAAGGCCTCAAAGGAGCTCTAACTCACATGCAGGCTAGCACCTTGATGGGCCTTGAAAAATCACATGCACTTTACACCCCATTTATCTCACTTGGTAAAACAGACTGAAAACATCTCCATCGTAAAGAAATGGATGTTAAAAATGCCTTTTATGCTTTTCTACCAAAAATCATCTACAATGCCTCAAGAATACTCTTTTGTTGATCCTGCATCAGTCTTGTCAATTTTAAGTGTATATGCTATGTGTCACCATATCAACCTTGTATCCATGTCATATGTCGGTATCATAGGCATCAAAGTGTAGCATTTTAACAAATTTATCACGTAGTCAAAAAGCTTGCTCACTTGACTCTGAATCAATCAAAATTCAGGAAAAAAAAAGAAGAAGATTAGTTTTCCTATCAAACCAAAGAGAATTTCCAATTCCACCAATACCTAGACAATGAAAATTAATATCATACATAGTTGCAAGTGGATTCATGTCCTAGATTTAAATGTTATCTAACCAGAATTTGATGTTATGAAACCTTAGTGCTTAAAATCTAATATAGGAAAAGAGGTTTGTAAATGATTTAAACAGCCCAAAAGGTTGTGTTGGTTTCCTAAATTTCTGAACCTACTCTTGGAATGATGGGCAAAAACTACAAATTTTTTTTACATCGTTCCAGTAAATTATTTCATGTTCCATTTTCAGTTTTCGTTGACTTTGTATTGACTTCAATAATTTGGTGGAAAAGAACAACTATCATTATACTTATTCTTACTTCTCAATAGTACAAATTAAATACATGCAAGTAAACTTACATTTTACAAATCTGACATGGATCCTGGATATCCTACAATTCAAGCTAGATCCACGATTTGAGGAGGCCAAGCAATTAATATGAAGCGGTGCATTTGGTAGCTACAACTACAATCTACTCCTTGATTCTCTAGAAGGGGATTCTGGCTATGGACGGGGTGATTATTTCCTGGTTGGTCATGACTTCCCAAGCTATATGGACACTCAATCCAAGGTGGACGAAGCTTACAAGTAAGAAAATCAGAACCCATTCTCTTTTATTTTTGTGGTGGTGGTTGCTTCCATGTCAAATATGATAAATCTAATAACATTCATCTATAGTAGATTTGTTAAAAGAGCATCTCACACCAAGAAAATGTGAACTCCAGACAAATCCATCTTCAACTATCATAACTTCACCAAACAATCTGAGGAAAGATTAAAAAACTAAAGCTAGAACAGGTGGTTCCAAAAATAGTTAGATTTATGGAAGTTGAAGACGAGGGGCATTTGGGTCTTTTCATGTTGTTAGTTGGGGTCTAGGTCGTCAATGTCAAAACATAGGGGTATCCCCAATATTCAGCAACATGTGAGGGGGGCAAGTGTAAAATAAATATAAAAAAAAAAATACCCTATAGCGACAGTCACCGACCATCGCTATATCCCTATTTTACAGTAGTGACTGTCGTTTTTTCCGACTATCTTGGACAGTCATTTTTTTTGACTGTTTTGGTCTGTCGCTTTTTAAAAATCACTCCTTTAAAACGACTCTTTTTGCGACTGTAGGGGCAGTCATTTTTTTAAAAAACGACTGTCTTGGACAGTTGTTTTTGGTGCATTATGACATAGTGCACTCCACTTCTAAGCTCCACGATATATTTGAATGGTTTATGTTTGATTTCCTCAAAATTCTTTACCACAGCTCAAAAGAGAAGTCGCATCCAAGAAACACGTGGTCCTCAAACTCAGCTGAAATCTTGTAAAAGCAGTACTTGGAGTCTTGGATAATACCCTTAGCCTTCAATAAGTCTTGGGTCTTAAACCCTTTGCTAAGGCACAACCAAGTGGTGGCACTGTGATGGTTGATGTTGTTAGGAATCCATACCAAACCATGCCACCTGACCTGAGGGTTTAAAGCTTTGATGGCTTAGTTGAAATCACTATATCCCTTTTGGTGCTGTCAATCTCCATGGCTCTGATTTGATCCCACAAGCCCCCAGCACAACAGCCATGTGAGGAGGTAATACCCACTGCTCTCCTCTTATCAAAGTACTCACCTTTGCCTTCCTGTGCAGCCTGGTGTCGAAGTAGTTCCCTACCTGCAAAAGCTAGGCCTGAAAGGGTATGAAGTATGTTGTGGGTTAGATGAAGGAGAAGTTTGAGGGACTGTGCAAGGTGATGAAGGATGTGTTGGGCGACAAGGTGGATTGAAGTATGTTGTATTTCAGAAAATTAATTTTTTAATGAACCATTTTTTTTCAATTTATAAATTTAGAAAAACATAATTTTTTTTTGAATTATAAATCAAGAAAAACGACTGTCTAAGACAGTTGTTTTTTACAACTGTTACTGTCGTTTTTTCCGACTGTCAAAGACAATCGTTTTTGCCGACTGTTTTAGTCTGTCACAGTTTAAAAACCACTCCTTTTAAAACGACCCATTTTCCGACTGCAGGAGCAATCGTTTTTAACCCATTATGACGTAGTGTATGGATCGACAACTACCTTCTCCTTTTATTTATGAAATTTATATTTTTCTAATGATTGTGAGATCATAGTTGCAAACTTGTCTTACACTTAACAATTCAGAAATAGAATAATTAGTACTTCTGTATAAACATGTTCACAATCCTCTATGTTTTAATTGGTTGGATATATTATTAACTTATTTATACATTAAAATAAATAAATAAATAAAAGATACAGTTAGAATGTAGTACTTCATAGTTTCTTCATGCATAATGTTAATGTTTTTCATTTTCACTTCTACTCATAAGAAATAGAACGTTACTAATATTCATTTCCACGTTCCATATAGTGTTGTTTATTATATATTTGTTTTCAATGTATGTAGGTTGGAGGACATAGGGTAAATGTAATATATATATATATATATATATATATAAAGACCTATTGCAGCGGATATCAATATCCGCTGCTATACATGTTATATATATATTTTTAAATGATCTATTGTAGCGGATATTAAAATCCGTTGCTATACATGCTACATTTTTTTTTTAAATGATCTATTGCAGCAGATATTAATATCCGTCATTATATGTGTTATATATATATATATATATATATTTAAATTGATCTGTTGCAGTGGATACAAATATCCGCTACTATATGTGCTATATATATATTTTTTTAAATGACCTATTACAGCGGTTACTAGTATCCACCGCGATACGTGTTATATTTTTATTTTTTTAAATTGATCTATTGCAGCGGAGACGGATATCCGCTGCTATATGTGTTATATTTTATTTATTTAAAAAAATAACCTATAGCAGCGGTTACTGGTATCCGTCGCTATAGGTATGACTTATAACAGCGGAACATCATATCCGCTGCTACATTTAGCGATAGAGGCACCACCTACGGATCTCTTTTCCGCTACTTACCGCAGCAAAAAGTTTTTACCGACGGAAATCTATCTAGTAGCAGCGGAAAAATCTGCCACTATACATCGAAAATGTTATAGTGAGAACATCGCGAATATGAACGATTGCTTTGAACAGTTTGTCCGAATCACTAGACAACTAAAACCCTCTTTTTATAATAAAAATTTGTAAAATTATTATATTAGCCTCATGACCCTGATTCGTTTTATTTAGAACGACTGTTCTAAACGGTCCCCTAAAAACGACTGCTATTGGCAGTCATTTTAGCGTCATATTCCTGACGTAGTGTTATGATGGCACGTGGCATACCAAATCTGGACAAAATGTTTTCTTTTAAAAATTTAACTAATTTTATGTGGTCATTATTTTTGCAGGCCACAGCCTCAACCCACTTGGACACAGTCTACAACAGCCAATATGTATAAATATCCAAAAGAAGATGGAAATGGACCCATAAAGTCTATACCCAAACAGTCAAAAATTTTGATAATCAAAATTGGTTTTAAGGGCTTCATATTCCTACAAAAAATCACCCCCAATTTTTGACATCTTTCACATGATCGGCAGAATCTATTAGTGTCTCTAAAAAAGGTAGGCCAATAAAATCTATACTACAAAATTTTTGCAGCAGTTTTCTTCATAAAAAAAAATTGCCACCAAATGCCTCAGAATGGCAAAAATTTAAGACACTCACAGTTTCGTCATTTGGCACACATCTCCTAATTTACTTGGTCAGGGTAGTACTTTAAAAAAATAAGGGTCCTCCCAATAAAAACTATGTACCTCAACCAAAAAATTTCTTTTATTTTGTGTGCCGCAATTCGAAGGAATCTCACTTACAGTCAGATAATTTACATTGTTAGCAAACCATGGCAGGTTAGAAATAGCAAATAAATGCTCATCAGGAAAATCATCATGAATTGGTAGGGTTTCCATATGATCCTCAAAAACCAATCTTGAAAGGTACTAATCTGCCACCACATTCTCGACTCCCTTCTTATCCTTGATAGGAAGATCAAATGCCCACAAAAGTAATATCCACCTAATTAGTCACGCTTTAGCATCCTTCTTTGTGAGAAGGTACTTTAGTGCTGCATGGTTTGTAAAAATAACAATGGGTGAACCAAACTACTAAGCACAGAATTTATCTAAAGCTAAAAACAACAGCTAACAAATCTTTCTCAGTTATTGTATAATTCATTTGAGCAATGTTAAGAGTTCTACTAACGTAATGAACCACATTTGGCTTTTCGTCTTTCCTTTGGCCCAACACAGCCCCTATAACATAATCACTAGCATTACATAATTTCAAAAGGAAGGCTCCAATCAGGTGGTTGCATTATAGGAACGGATGTAAGCTTACCAATTAGCTGTATGAAAGTGTCTTGACATGCTTCCATCCACTGAAATGGAACATCTTTAAGAAGGAGATTACATAGGGGTCTCGAGATAAGATTGAAATCCTTTATGAATCTCCTATAGAAACTAACATGACCTAAAAAGGATTTAACATCTTTCACAGTCTTGGGGCGGCCAATTTGGAGATTAATTCAATTTTTGATTTGTCTATTTCTATCCCCCTTAGAAGAAATTTTATGGCCTAAAATGATTCCAGAAGTTACCATGAAATGGCACTTCTCCTAATTTAACACAAGGCTCTTTTCTCACCCTAGCCAATGCTCTTTCTAAATTAAGTAGAAAAATCTCAAAAAAATCGCCAAAGACTGAAATATCATCCATAAAAACTTCCATACAGTCTTCAACCATATCACTAAACATGCTCATCATGCGATCTGAAATATGGCAGGGACATTGCATAGTCCAAATGGCATTCTGCAAAATGCATAAGTGCCAAAAGGACATGTGTAGGTGGTCTTATCATGGTCCTCTAAAGGAATCTCTATATAATAATACCCAGAGTACCCATCCAAGAAACAATAAAATGGTTGTCCGGCCACTCTTTTCAAGATCTGGTCAATAAAAGGTAAAGAAAAATGGTCTTTCCCAGAGGCGACATTCAACTTCCTATAATCAATACACATCCACCAGCCAGTCACCAATTTAGTAGGCACTAACTCCCCAACCTCATTTTTCACTACAATGACTCCTGAATTCTTAGGTACCACCTGTGTAGGACTAACCCTTTTACTATCGGCTATTGGGTAGATAAGACCAGTATCCAATAGTTTTAGAACTTTAGATTTTACAACTTCTTGAATAGTTGGTTTCAGTCTATGTTGGGGTTCTCTAGAAACTTTAGCCTCCTCATCAAGATTAATTGTGTGGGTATAAACCAAAGGGCTAATTTCCTTAATATTAGTTATAATCCAACCAATAGAAGACTTGTGCTCATGTATAATTGTAATTAATTTTCCTTCCTGGGCCTTTGTCGATTCAGAAGAAATTACAAGAACAAAAGTATCACCTGGCCCAAGAATTATGTGCTTCAAACCACTGGGCAATTGTTTCAGCTCCAATTTTGGTACTTCAATACTAGAAGATCTCTCCTTTGCATCCTTTCGGGAAGCTTCTCAAATCGTGTCCGCCAATGCTTTGTTCCAGCCACCTGGGAAGTATTAAACAAATAACAAATTTCAACAACCTCGTTATTATTGAAAGAAATATCGATTTCTAAGTTAACAAGAAAACACTCAAGAGGGGAAAATCTGTTGCTTCAAACTCCTCTTAAACAAATGTGTCTATTCAATTTGCAGTCTCACACTCATCTTCTCGATGCAATTGCTTGCCTATGTTGAAAATATTGACCTCCAAAGTCATATTCTCAAATGACAACTTTATCACACCATTCCTGCAATTAATCCAAACATTAGGTGTAGCTATGAAAGGTCTACCAAGAACTATAGGAATTTTTGAATCAGCATTCACCAAAGATGTGTGTCCAAAATAAGAATATATCAATTTGAACCAGCACATCCTCCACTATTCTTCCTGATTTATTTATAGAGCGTTAGCAAATTGTAACACTACTAAGTAGGTTGTATCTCACTAAGGCCGAGATGCAAGTAAATTGAGTAGGGAAATAAGTTAACACTTGCCCCAAGATCAAGAAAAGCTTTCTCTATACCATGATCCCCAATAATACAAGAAATAATTGGGCAACCAGGGTTTTTATATTTAATAGGCGTCTTATGCTGAGTAAAAGAACTGGCCTATACTGTGAAAAAAACAGTTTTCTTCATGTTGTGCTTTCTTTTAATGGTACACAAATCCTTCAAAACCTTAGCATACCTAGGCACTTGCGTAATCACATGCTAGAGTGGAAGGTTTATTTTCACTTCCCTAAGGTTTTCCAAAAATTTTGGGCTTTAGTCCAATTTCCTCGAAGATTTCAAAGTAAGAGGAAAAGATACCAAAATCAGACTCTTCACAACTTCGCTTTCTTTGGACCAATTAATCTCATCACTACTCACATCAATATGATCATCCTCAGGCTTTTTGGCCATCACCGGTATGTCCATACTTTTTCAACTATGAGTAGTAATAATTTGCTCAAACTCTTTCTTCTCGAGATTAGTGCCTTGTGCCATGTGTTGACCTTGTGTGTTTTGTTGAGTTTGGGATGGAAATTTCCCTCTTTCTTGAATACTTAAAGAATTGGTCAATTTTGATACATGACCCTTGATCTCTTTATTTTCCTCAACCCATTGAGTAAACATAGTTTCAAATTTCTGATCGATCTTACCTTGAACCTCAATGAAAGTATGCATAATATCCTCAAGTGAACTCCTAGATGACAATGTATGAGGTGCAAAAAATTGTTGTTGCGGAGGAAAATTCCTAGGAGGGAATTGTGGTTGTGGTGGTGGTTGAGAGTCATTCTTCCAACTAAAATTAGGATGATTTTTCCAAGTTGGATTATAAATCTCGGAGTAGGGAGAATAAGCCTTCCTGTAGTTGCCAACAACACTACAATGCTCCTCATAGATCCCTCTCATCTCATGGAATGTTGGGCACTCTTGAATAGAATGCTCAACATCATGGCAAACCTCACATATTTTATGGGTCTCTCCTTGGTAGACATGGCCAGTTTCCTTGGTCTCCTTCACTCTTAAGGCTTCTACTTCTTTAGTAAAACTCTCAAGTTTCGTCTTTAAATTGTTTTCCTCCTTTAATTGGTAAATCCCTTTATCATAAGGAGTGAAGGTGGGACTAGACCTATCAGTGATCTCAGTAGTAGATGGTCTAGTCCATGTGTGGTCGTTTTCAACTAATTCATCCAAATATTTTATGGTCTCTTTGGGATCTTTTTGGAAAAACTCTCTGTTACACATTACTTCAATGAATTAGAGCTCTCTAGGGGTAAGTCCTTCATAGAAGTAACTCACCACACACCAACTCTCGTACCTGTGGTGCGGACAAAAACTTCAATTTCCTTGTATCTCACCCAAGCTTGGTATAAAGTCTCTCTCCCCTTCTGAGTGAAGGTAGAAATATGTCTTTTCAAAGCAATCGTTTTATGAAAGGAAAATGTTTGTGAAAGAATACTTAAGTCATCTCAGCCCATGTCCCAATCGATCGAGGCCTCAAAGAATACAACTTACTCTTTGCTCTATCTTTTAATGAGAGAGAAAAAAATTTAAGTCAAATTGTATCTATGGTGCCTGTTGATTGTGAAATGTGGCTACCACCTTTTCAAACTCTCTACTGTGCACATAGGGATTTTCATTTTCTGAACCATTAAAATTTGGGAGGAGTTGAGTCATCCATAGTTTGAAATCAAAATTGCGTGCATTAACAGGAAACATGATACAAGGTGTGGCCGTCTGTGTGGGATGGACATACTCATGAAGAGTTTTATTTGGTTGGTTCTCATGTTCACTCATGGTATCTATATGGAATAGACTATTAGATGCAATGGAATCAGACATAGATTCCATGGATGTATCAAATAAATTTGTAAAGAGATTTTCAAGGTCTGATTGTGGTCTCTTTTCAAATCTACCTAATCTATCCCGAAATCTTCGTAGGCACAAACTCAGAATAATTAAAAATTAGAACTAACTAGAAAAAAATAAAATAAAGCAAAAATAAAAGAAATGAACGAGTTTACCACATTGACGAGTCAATTAAGCAAACCTATTCCGGATTGTGTTCCTTGAATACTCCTTGCTCCCCGACAACGGCATCAAAATTTGATGTTGATCAAAGATATGCGGTACTATGTAGTACGTAAAGGGGTTGTCGATCCGCAGGGAGCAATGGAAACAAAAGAACATTATGGTATAGAGAATACTTTGTTAGGAATTTTGAGAACAATTAATTAATGAAATAACTTGGTGAAAAAGTCTAGAGGTGGAAACAACAAGGCATTGGGGCTCCTTCTCTCACTGGTGTAACATTAAGGTAAATAATCCTTGAATATGCAATTGGGGATTTAACATCCCAAATCCCCAATCGGAGGGTTTTGAAATGCAAATCAAAAGTTTAAGATCTAAAATTTATTTTCAGTTAATTATTAAATCAAAATAATTCCAAACCTTAAGTTTACTAGAAAGATCCAAGGAAGACAATGAACCCAGAGGCAACAACGCAGCGGAGAATAATATATGATAAGATTAAGGTTTCTTGCTATTGAGAAATCTAGGTATTTTTAGGTAGCTATAAGAAAAGCATGATGAAACTCATGAAACAGATTTTACCTTAAAGATTCAAAAAGGATAAGAGAATTAAAATAAAAATTAAAAAAAGGAAATCATAAACAATGAATGAACATTAAGGATTAAAACGAAATAACATTACTTTATTGAGAGAATTCACCCCTAACCAAGGCTAGGTTTTTAGCAATCCATACAAGAAAAAACTAAAGGTTTTTTTTTTCAAAAAAAGAGAAAATAGATGGATAAGATAAAGCAAATTAGATTTTAGGAAACCTATTTATAGAGGTTTCTAACGATTGAGACACAATCCACTTCGATTCGTGAATCACCAAGGGTACAAACAGGGAATAAAAATTTATTCGAGGGTTTCTGTCAAAGTGGGGCCCACTCCATGAGATTCTAATTGCGTTGCGGTGATTTTCACTCTTTGGGGTTTCACTTTTGTTGTCGATTTTTCTTTTAATTTTGCTAAATGATTGGTGCACTTGGACTTCTTCAATGAGTTCTATAGTACTACAAGTTTCTAATATGTGATCTCGATTAATCTTTTTTGTTTAATTGATCTCCTAATTGTATTCCACTTGTTGAATTCAATGTGAAGGTCTCCGATAGCTCAGGATCCCTGCATTGAACAACTAAAAATAAGTTAATAACATATTATGCACTTGGGAACCAAAAGCTCATAAACTCTCTTAACATAAGGACTTAAACTCCTAAGATAACGATAAAAGTTCAAATAAAAACACCATCAAAGTGCATATTTGTTCACTCATCATGCCTGGCATAAAAAAGAAATAGCGATTTTGAAAATAGCAATTTTTTAAAATAGGGATTTTAAAATCGTTATAGCGATTTCCAAATCATAATAATAGCAGTCCAAGGGATGAAATTTACGTTTTTCATGATTTCCTCTCAGATTTTTCCCAAAAACTTTGTCAAAACTTATTTTATCCTATTTTCTTTTCGAAAACCTGTAAAGATATATAAAACAACTCATTTAACATTAAAAAAGATTAAATCTTTTGAATCAAACACCTAAACATGCATGATTTAAAGTGAACCAACTCTAAATAAATAAAATACTTTTTGATAAATCTATGTTTCTTCAAAAACTACCAACTAAAAGATAAAAGGGAAGATTCCTTACTTGCTTTGCGTTGCTATGGTACATTTTCATCAAGATCGACTCCCAGCAATTAGGGATGTGTACTTTACCCTAAATCCGGATTGAAAATCAGACCAAACCTGTTCGGGTTCAAACCAAACTGAAATTGAAAAATATTGATCCGAGTTTGGGTTTACCCCTCTAAAATTGTATTGAAAAATGAACCAAAACCCGATCTATTATAATATCTTTATTTTTAGTAGTTTTACCATATATTAGCACTAAGCAAGTTGGTAAGACTTGGTGGCTCTACCATGTCAAAAGTTTGACTTCCTTAGAACCCATTTTGTTTAAAAATATTTCAATTCAAATATTTAAAATTTCAGTTTTATCTGAACCTTAAAGTACCCAAAAATTTCGATTTAGTCTATGTTCAATTTTGAATTTTGAAACTTGAACCTGAACCCGAGATTTTCGAGTTGGTCTCAATTATAGGCATACCCAAATCGAACCTAAAATTTTAGTTCAATCCGCATCAAATTTCCTAAATGTACATCCCTACCAACAATGATCCTTGCTCGAAATCCCCAAACTTTGATATTGTTCCCAACGAAATCTCTTCAGCTTAAATTAGATATTTCAACGATGTGAAGATTTTTCTTTTCTTCATGAACCCTTGATTCTTGCTCTAGGATGATCGAATCGTTGCTTGAAGTTCTAGGATTTTGGGTTTTGTACATTGGAGAAGAAAGAGAAAATCTAATTTTCGCTCTTAAGTTTGGTATGTATATGATACCAGAAATGTAATGGTAGTTTACACAATTCTTTTTTTTTGTTAATAAGTTAACACTCAAGACTCCAATTTACGCGAACTTACAATCCATTTTGGATAAGTTTTATATAAAGCTCATATTTTTGTTAACCCCTTATGCACACTTTTCTAGACACTTACTAATTTCTCTTAACACTTCTCTCTAAATATTTTTGTAAAATTGTTTCTAAATATTTATTACTGATTCCTAGAGATACACATAGTTTAACAATCAACCACCTCGAGATATGAAATGTATTTTTAAGACATTACATTGAACTTTTTTAATCCGATAGTATATAACACCGTCCTCAAATAAATAGAACACTTTTGACCTGAAATCAAGTAACTACTGAGACTTACTATCTTTCTCGATTCGTATTTACTATTTAACCTCAATTTGAGTTAGAGTTTGATTTCCTGTACGATGTATTCTTAAATTTCTATAAATCAAACTCATACTCTTATTTGTAACCTCTAATATCATTACAACATGGAGGAAACTAACAATATTTTCTGGAAAATAGATGATAACGTAACGCATTTATCTTTGTATATTTCTATAAAATCAATCAACTGAAACAATATTATCACTCACAAAGTCAATTCAGAAAACTCGCATTTGAAACATTATAATCTTTTTTTAAATGATCCTTATGTGGTTCGGGACCCCTCTCACGATGTTTTTTGGAAAATATCAATTATGTCCACACTTGACACTTACGGTGGCAAAGAGAGTTTTTTTGCAGTGAGACCGCAGTATATGCCTGTGGTGTAACCAGGTGCCACTATGGCTTCCACCATAAATTTACATACAATAAAAAAACAGTTTTGTCTTGCTTCGTAGTGGTTCCCACTAGGTTCACACCATAGACTAGTCTTGTTTTCTTGCTTGGTTTGGCTATGTTTGCTTTTCTGAAACTTCCCATATAAAATTTATTTTGAAAGATTACACCTACCACTCAATCACATGAAGTCGTGAACATGATCTTACATCCATGAATATAACATAAGACCTTTCCAATGAAATATAGATATGTAATATATATATATATATATATATTACATAAGAAATAAAAACTACAATCATATTTGTGAATTTTGAATGTACCGAAATGAGAATCGAATTCTACCTAAGCAACGTTACAAACACTCATCCCTTTCCGTGAGCCTTCAATACTCCAAACTCATCAAGTTCTTTGCAACCAAATCTTCAAAAGATCAACTAAATCTTTGTGTTATAGTGTCCAACAACTTGTGGGGATGAAAGCACTAAAAAGGGGAGGTATATGAGCTGGATTTTTGGTTAGATTTTGGGTGAAAAGGTTGCTGGGATTCTAGCTTAAGCAAAAGAGAGCAAAATGCCTCTTAAGGAGACTTTAAATAGAATTTGAATTTGTGACTAATGATGATTAATTTAATCATGCTTGGATTAACTAGAGTTAATCACACATGTGTTCTTCATGACATGTGGCATAGGTTACATAGGGATTGACCGATAAGTGGGTTTTATGCCTGCGAATTAATTACTTTTAAATATAATATTTTGTTAATTTTAGAGTCTTTTAGTTGTTTTTATTTAAGTTTTATTTGTTTTATCCTGTTTATGTGATTCTATGTTTTTATTTGATTTTTATGTTTATTTTACAGTTTAGGAACAATATGGAATATTAGGATATTTGTCAACATTTAGGAGAAAATTCTAGCTCAAATTGGTTCACTCTCGAAAGAAAGAAGCTAAACATACAAGCTAAAAAGTCTTCAAGCCACAGCTTGATAGAAAACGAAGTCGCGGCAGAAATTCAAGAATTGCACTACAGAAATATGAAAATACAAGCTGTGGCATGACATGTTTTGAAGCCATGGCCTACTTACGTTTTCAGATTTACACGTTAATTTGTGGGGCCGAATTAGAGAATGACTTTAGGAATCTTAAATCCTAATGACTTCATACCTATAAATAGGAATGACTAAGCCTCATTTTGAAAAAAGGAAGTTCTGGGTTTTTCTTAGAGGCAAAAGCTGGAGAAGGAGGACAGGAATTGGAGATCGACTCTTGAATTTTATCTTCCTTAACTTTATCTCTTCTCTTATTCTTTGTAATCTTTAAGAATGACTGAATACTTTTGTGATTTTATTTTATTTTTAATGATAAATTAATTTATATTCTAAGGTTATAATAGAACTCATTCATGATGCTTGATTAATTTTCTGTCTTTCTTTTTTGATTACTTCCACATGTGATGGTTTATTCTATCTTATGTTTAAAGCGATTTAATTAACTAGCCATTGATTGAATTGATTTAATGAACCTTAATAATATCGACAGACTTATTTTGTGTTCATGACCTAGATAGAATAACATATGCTAATTTGAGATAGGCATATACTCACGTTACATGTGCATCCCTTATGAGAGTTTATTCTTAATGAATTTTTCTTGATTTAATTCTCATAGGCATATAGAGAGTTAGTCTAGAAGGGTATTTTGACATGACCAATCGAAGAGGCTTGTAGAGAATTTAGTGTTCTTGGATGACAATCATAGTAAATTAATTTATCATAGAAGAAAGGAGAATTTAATCAAGAGGATTGTTTGAAAAAAATTATAAACCTAGGTTTTATCACTCATTTATTTTAAATTTGCAAATTTATTCTTTGTGTTATTTTTCTTGTTTATTTTTAAATCCTACTTTTACTTTTGTTTGGATAAAATTAGAGTGAGATAAATTGATAATTAGCAATAGATTGGTATTTAGTCTCCGTGGGAACGATACTTTCTAATCACTTTATTACTTGTTTCGATACGTATACTTGCGTGTATAAATTTAGACAACAAGTTTTTGGCGCTATTGTCGGGGACTAATTCATTAATCTTATTGTTAATATTAATTCAATCATCTTTGATTTTAGACCAAATTTTTTTTGTAGGTGTTTGGCTAGTGTATGCGTAGTACAGGAAATTCAGAGCTTGTTCCTTTGGATTTTGAGATCGAGAAAACTTGTCGAAGAAATAAAAAGAATAAGCGAGAAGGTTCTCAACACCATACAATGGCCGATCAAAATAATGGTAATGAGGGTCCTAAGTCTATGTGGGACTATGCTGTTCCATTGGTGGATGGGATTCACACTAGTATTCGTCGTCCAGCAGTGCAGGCCAACAATTTTGAGCTCAAGCCGACTACTATTCAGATGGTACAAGCATCTCAGTTTGGGGGTTCACATGTCGAAGACCCAAATGCACATTTAGCTAATTTTTTGGACATATGTGCTACTTTCAAGTATAACGGTGTTGATGATGATGCTATCATGTTGCTATTATTTCCATTCTCATTGAAGGACATGACGAAGAATTGGCTGAACTCATTGCCAAGGGAATCTACCACCACTTGGGATGACTTGGCGAAAAAATTCCTTACTAAATACTTTCCGCCTTCAAAGACTGAAAAGTTGAATAATGGCTTCACTACTTTTATGCAGTTGGACAATGAGTCTGTCTATGAAGCTTGGGAAAGGTATAAAGATCTACTTCGGAGATGTCCTCATCATGTTTTACCGGATTGGTTGATCATCCAAATTTTCTACAATGGGTTGGTTGGATCTATTAGAATGAGTGTTGATGCTGCAGCAGGTGGATCTCTTATGGCAAAAACATTTCAGGATGGGTATAACTTATTACAAGAGATGGCCTCCAACAGTTTCCAATACTATACAAAGAGGATGAATCCAAGAAGAATAGCAGGAGTGTATGAATTAGATATTTTTACTACTTTGACTGCTCAAGTGACATCTTTATCTAAGAAGTTGGATTCATTTGGAGTTCATGTCATTCAAACTCCTACTGTTACATGCGAGATTTGTGGAGACAATCGTTCAAGAGATATGTGCCCTAATAATCCAAAGTCTTTCAATTTTATTGGTAACAGGCAAAATAATCCATAATCCAACTACTACAATTTAGGATGGAAAAATCATCTATCATGGAGTAACAATAATCAAGTTGAGGCCTTTTCATCCGCAAAGCCCATATTTCAACCGAGTTATTATCTTCAAGCTCCCCCTAGAGAAAAGAAGCATTCTTTGGAAGATCTAGTACATCAGATGGGAACAAACACTAATCAATTCATGACAGAAACCAGAACTCAACTCCAGAGCCAAGCATCTTCTATGTGGAATATAGAAATTCAGTTGGGTCAGCTTGCTTCAATAATTAATAATCATCCTCAAGGAACCTTACCGAGCAATACAAAGGCTAATCTGAAAAAAGATGGTAAGGAGCACTGTAATGCTATCACATTGAGGAGTGGAAAAGAGCTGAATGTTGTTGTCAAAGAACCCAAGGAGCCGAACATTTTAGTGGCAGAAGAAACAGTTTCTAAAGAGAAGGGTGAACAAGAGAAAGAAACTACAAACCAGGAGCATAACAAGCCGAGCTTAGAAAATATTAATCCCTACAACCCACCCCCACCATTTCCTCAACGTTTCATGAAACGACAACATGACGAGCAATTTGCAAATTTTTTGAATGTATTCAAGAAATTGCATATTAATATCCCATTTGTTGAAACTCTTGAGCAAATGTCAAGTTATGTCAAGTTTATGAAAGATAGCTTGACTAAAAAGAGGCGATTGAGTGAATTTGAAACAGTGAGTTTGACTGAAGAATGTAGTACTATCATTCAAAAGAAACTTCTAGCAAAGCTTAAGGATCCAAGGAGCTTTACTATACCGTGCACTATAGGTAATCAATTCTCTAGTAGAGCTTTGTATGATTTGGGGGCTAGTATTAATCTAATGCCATTGTCTATATTTCAAAAATTGGGATTGGGAGAAGCTAGGCCTACTACTGTGACACTCCAATTAGCGGATAGATCACTAAAGTATCCAATAGGAAAAATTGAAGAAATGCTTGTTAAGGTTGACAAATTTATATTTCTTATGGATTTTATTGTCCTTGATATGGAAGAGGACAAGGATGTTCCAATCATTCTTGGTAGACCATTCTTAGCCATAGGTAGAACTCTTATAAATGTGCAAGAGGGTGAGCTTACTATGAGAGTTCAAGATCAATAGGTGACATTTAATATTTTCAAAGCTATGAAGTTCTCCACTGAAGAGCCTGAAGATTGCTATAGAATTAATGCAGTGGACACATGTGCTCGACATGACCATGAAGGAATACTCCCATTTAACCAACTTGAATTAGCAATCATTAATACATACAATGAGAACGATTTGGAGTGTCTGGAGTTGGTGAACAACTTGAAGGCTGCACCAAAATTCTCTCGTTCGAAACCAAAATTTGACTTGTTAGAAATACTACCATTAAGTTCTCATTTAAAGTTGTCAACTCAAGAGTCGTCATCATTAGAGCTCAAGTCTCTTCCTAGTCATTTGAGGGAGTTGCGAGATTACAAGAAAACATTGGAATGGTCCACAACGGATATTAAGGGGATTTGTCCTTCTACCAGCATGCAAAAAATCTGTATGGAGGAATATCATAAGCCCTTTATTGAGTACCAACGTCGGCTTAACCCAATCATGAAGGAAGTGGAGATCTTTGATGTATGAAAAATTGACCGTCAAAAATCCACCATCACTCTAGCAAACCCGATGAGACTTCAGACAAAGTCAAGCTGATGACTTTAAAACAAGCACTTCTTGGGAGGCAATCCAAGCGTTCTAAACTCTCTCTTCATTTATTTTGATTTTCATTATTTTCTTTTTAATTTCAAAAATTAAAAAAGTTAATTAGTTTGCTTTTATTATAATTTTTTGAATTCTCTTTAATTATATTCAATTATGGTTTGTTGAATCATGTTGGGAGTCTTTAACCAAATCAAATGCATTAGCAACATGACACAAGTCATTGGCAGCATAGATTTTAATGGTAGAAGCCTCTACTCAATCACAATTGCAACATTTAACACAGACAGCAGGTCCTATTCTCACAGTTGAAAGAGGCCGTGGCTTAACTTTTCTCAAGCCAAGGCACGAGTCCATGACAAAACTAATCTGAAATATTAAAATGCGGGCTATGGCATAATATTCAACAAGGCCTCAGCTCAAACTCGTACCCAAATTGAAAAGGGTTACACTTGCCCTACTATTTCTAATGTTACACAATTTCACAACCAACTTTCTCTTTGTGCCTTAACGACAGAAAACTCTTTGCCTCTCTCCCTGTTCTCCAACATTATTTCTATAGTTTCCTTTCAATATTCAAAGGTGGTTAAAGAGATCAAATCCGTGAGTATGACTTCACCAAATTTGAACGGATCTTCCAACTACTCTCTTTGCCGATTTACCCAAATCAAGTAGAGCACAATCAGGTTTTGTCTGTAAGTCTTACATTCAATTAACCTATTTCGAATATGGAAAATAAAAATTAGATTATTTGGATTGAAAAATGCAATTTTGATTGCAATCGCGATTGAATGGAGTGATTGATGTTGGAGTGGGTGTTTGGATTGATTGATGTTGGAATGGGTGTTTGGATTATTTGATTAGTGAAGTATTATGTGCTGCGACATGTACGAACTTTTGTGACAATAACTGGTATTACTATATTTTGGGTGATCATTATCTTTTTGTGTATACCAGGTGTTTGTGAAAAGTTCAATGATAATAAGAAAGGTTGGAAATGTTAATTTGCTGTAAATTTTGGGGCTATTGGATATATATGGTACTTGCTGGATATAATCAAGAGCAATTGTTATCCTTGTCATTTCGACTATTGGTGATTGGGTTACGATTACTTGTTGTTGGAGCCGTGATTTTTGACCACCGGATGTGAAAAGTAACAGAACACAAGCTTTACCATTTCATCACTACCACCAGGACTGAATGACAATACCAATGAAGATGGCGCGGATGATGTTGATGACTCCTGACCGCCAATAAATATTTTAGGAAAGTTCTTTAACCTACCTTTGATTTTAATTGATTACATTGGGGATAGTACAATAACTAAGTTTGCGGGTGGGAGTAGTATTTTTGTGAAAAGTTTTTTTTTTTTTGTTTTGTTTTTGGTTTTTGTGTTTGCTTCCATGTGTTAAGTTTAGGTTTTGGTGTGTTTAAGTTAGTATAAAAAAATTATTAAAAAAAAATATTTGTATTTTGTGATGATTTTTGCCTAATAATCTATAGCCAATAATAATGATTTTTATTGAGTATATACATAGTTTTTAGAAGATGATGGAGGTTGAACTTGTCTGTGTGCTTAACTCTGATGAAATTTAGCCTTGTTTTGAACTCTTTTACATTGAGCTTATAATCTTAATGCACTTGGTAGTTTGATACACTTGGGGAATGTTTATGTTTTAGAGTGTGATCCATGATCTCAATGAACTCTATAACTTATTTGATTGTTACTCGAGGTGAAATCCTAAGTTTCACTTAATTAAGGACATGATTTAGGCCATTCTTGGATCAATTGAGCTTTTTAAACTTACTTATGTTGATTTTATCACTAGTCTTCCCCATTGAGCCTTGTTTCTCATGTTCTTTGGCACCCACAGTTCTAACTAAGCCTTTTTGTATAATTTTATTTCAAAATTTGACCCATCACCTCTTAAGCATATCAATTGCTACTAGATAATTTTGAGCCATGCAAATAAGAGATGAAGGTGAAGTTTTGGGAATGTGGAAAGCAAAGTTTCGAGAATATTCAGTTGAGGGTTCGGAAAATACTTATGTTGAAAAAAAGGGAAAAAAATATCTTATTACTACACCCCTTCTTATTAAAGAATGCATTGAATCAGATAAATTTTGGGGTGCAATGGGCTATTTTTAAAAAAAAGTATGAAAAAAAAATTAAAAATGGGGAATAAAGGGTTATCAAGGGAATGAAGTGAAACAAGATTGAAAATGTGGAGTGACTCGATGTTGAAATGTAAGTTTGTGCTCGGTATGAATCCTAAGAAATTGATGTGTTTAAGGGGTGATCTGAGCCACAAAATTTTCTTTTATCCTACCTCTAATCCAGTCACACATTACAAGTTGAATAAAAGTCCTATTGATTCTTGATTGAGTGACAACTTACATTAGTGGAGAATAGCAAGAAAAATAGGCATATGGAGTTCATCAATGTCAATATCTGGAGATCACCTGTGTTTACTTTCGATTGCATAAACTGGTTTGGGTTGCAAACTAATTAAGTGATAAGGGGTTGTTTGCACATATGTGGAGGGTTCAAGGTGAGGTTGAATGATATTTGGGTTGAAAATCTAGACTGTTTCAATTTTTAAAGTTTTTTTTTTTTAGTATTGTGAAATTTACGCAATCTTCGAGGAAAGTGTGGAAAATTAGGCTACTATCATCGCTTGTGTTTTATTTGTGTTTTAGATTTCATTCCCATAATTAGGTTTTTCTTTGTTTTTGTTTTGCTCGAGGACTAGCAAAATGTTAAGTTTTTGGGTATTTGATGAGTGGATTTTATACCTGCGAATTAACTACTTTTAAATATAATATTTTGATAATTTTAGAGTCTTTTAGTTGTTTTTATTTAAGTTTAGTTTGTTTTATACTTTTTATATAATTCTATATTTTTATTTAGTTTTTATACTTATTTTACAGTTTATGAATAATATGGAATATTAGGATATTTGTCAACATTTAGGAGAAAATTATGATTCAAATTTGCTTACTCTCAGAAGAATGAAGCTAAACATACAAACTAAAAAGTCTTCAAGCCGCAGTTTGATAAAAAACGAGACTGCGGCGGGAATTCAAGAATTGCATAACAGAAATATGAAAATACAAGCTGCGGCATGACATGTTTTGAAGCCATGGCCTACTTACGTTTCCAGATTTACACGTTAATTTGTGGGGCCAAATTAGAAAATGATTTTGGGACTCTTACACCCTAATGACTCCATACCTATAAATAGGAACAATTAAGCCTCATTCTGAAAAATGAAGGTATGGGTTTTTCTTGAAGGCAGAAGCTTGAGAAGGAGGATGGGAATTGGAGATCGACTTTTGAGTTTTATCTTCCTTAACTTTATCTCCTCTCTTTTTCTTTGTAATCTCTAAGAATAACTGAATACTTTTGTGATTTTGTTTTCTTTTCAATGATGAACTAATTTCTATTATAGGGTTATAATGGAACCCATTCATGATGCTTGATTAATTTTCTGTCTTTCTTCTTTGATTACTTTCACATGTGATGGTTTATTCTATCTTATGTTTTATGCGATTTAATTAACTGGCCATTGATTAAATTGATTTAGTGAACCTTAATAATATCGACAGAGTTATTTTGTATTCATGACCTAGATAGAATAACATATGCTAATTTGAGATAGGCATATACTCACGTTGCATGTGCATCCCTTATGAGAACTTTTTCTTAATGAATTTTTCTTGATTTAATTCCCATAGGCATATAGAGAGTTAGTCTAAAAGGGTATTTTTACATGACCATCGGAAGAGGCTTATAGAGAATTTAGTGTTCTTGGATGACAATCATAGTGGATTAATTTATCATAGAAGAAAGGAAAATTTAATCAAGTAGATTGTTTGGGGAAAATTATAAACCTAGGTTTTATCACTCATTGATTTAAAATTTGCAAATTTATTCTTTGTGTTATTTTCCTTGTTTATTTTTAAATCCTACTTTTACTTTTGTCTGGAGAAAATTAGAGTTAGATAAATTAGTAATTAGCAATAGATTGGTATTTAGTCTTCGTGGGAACGATACTTTCTAATCACTTTATTCCTTGTTTCAATACGTATACTTGTGTGCGTAAATTTAGACTACACTAACATGTGCCCATGGGTGACCAAACATAAGACAAATGGTTAGGTAAGGTGTCTTAGCCACTTTGGCCATATTTACCCAAGTCAATGACGATTGACTTGAGTAAACCACCAAGGTTAAATTACTAACCCTAGTTCTAGGTTTTGTTAAGTGGCCTTTGACTTTGGTCAATCCTTGTTAACCAAATTTGATCGATTCAAAATCCAAGCTTCTAGACTCTTGATCGGGTTCATTTCTTATCAGATTCTAAGTGTGAATAGTCCATTTCAAATGCTTTTCCATGATCTTTTCAATGGCCTGGTCCATTTTCCAAAGCTATCACTCTTTACACCACCTATCCTTATGATGTATTCCCACTCATCTGGATTTTCTATTCATCTTTCTAAGGTACTCTATTGACCAATTGTATAATTTTGATTTTTTTTAATTTATTAACTTAATATTTTAAATTTTCTAATCATAATGTCTTGATAGGAATTTTCTCGAGACATGTGATGACTCAGCCGAGTCGTTGTAGTTAAACACCATTTTCACTTGCAAAGTCGTTGTCTCTGATACCAAATTGCTACGTACTAGAAATTTGTCAAAATAAAATGATCTCTTCAAGGGGATCAACTTCTTAAGATGAAAATTTGGTGGTAATTGTTCTCACACCCTTTTCCTGCAGGAAAGCCTTTATTTATAAATAAAACTAACTAACTAAATTCCTATAAATTAGGAATCCTAATCACAACATAACTTTTTTTTAAAGATTAATCACAACAAAACTTATCTAACAGATCTAAATTTAGGAGATCTTCACAATTGGATGTGATAATAAAGATTTAAAACAAGACAAACAATAACTATTGATTTATTTTAAGCAGAAGATGTATGTAATGCAAGCAGCAGCCAACCATGTGGTACGTTGCTAGTTGCGACGGTAGTGTTTGTACTAGGGTTGTTCATTTGAGTAAAACTAAACTGGGCCAAAATTTCAAGTTCGGTTTGGGAATGGCTAAAACTGAGACCAACCCGGAAGCGGTCTGGTTTCAAGTTTTGAAGGTCAAAATCAAAACTAGAAACTAGACCAAATCAAAATTTTCGGTTATTTTTTAAGGTTTGAGTTCAGTCTGATTTCGGGTAAGATCGAAATTTGAAATATTTGATTTGAAATATTTTTAAACAAAATGGGTTCTAAGGAAGTCGAACTTGGATGTGACAAACCCACCAAGTCTTACCAACTCGCCAAGTTCTAATTTGTGATAAAACTACTAAAAATGAAGTTATTATAATAGATCGGGTTTTGGTTCAATTTTTTATCCCTATTTCGAGTTCGGTCAGATTTTGGAGGGGTAGACTCAGACCGATATTTTTTGTTTTCAATTTGGCCTTAACCCAAAGTGGTAATGTCTGGGTTCGATCCATTTTTTCAATCTAGGTTTCGGGTTCTGGGTAAAATGTACACCCCTAGTTTGCACAAGAACCTGAAGAGATTGCAATGTAACTCTAAGACAAATTAAAGAATAAATATGCGTGTCACAATGCTCTAGGTTGATAGATCTAGTGTGGAAGAACTGATTTCTCTTTATATATATCTCTATCTAAAGATCAAGCAAACAATTGAGATCTAGGAGACTAATGAGACGATCTTCGTTGATAAGGCAACCAAAGAAAATGCCATTAACAAACAAGGTTTGTTCTCATTGATCCCCGAAACCCTAGATTTTTTCTTCCCAAAACACAAGGTGTTGGACCGGATCAATTTTGGGTCGAGGGATATGTTAATTGGATCAGATTTGATTCTACAGTTCAATGATCCGATCGGATCGGATTTGGGTCATATTATAAAGACTTCAGATCGGTATCGGTTTGATAGTAATCCAGTACCGAGCCGATCCATTGCTAGTCCTATTTTGGATGAATAACCTTAGGAGTAATTGTGACTTAAAATCTCATGGAAAACATCATAAAATGATCATTAGTAGCACCTGTTTGAACAACGTCTTAGACTGTAATCAGTCTTTTGTGTTTATAGTAGATCTTAGATTTGATGGAATTTGATTTGTTCCCAACTTGGTTATTAGGGTTTCATTTTATATTTTTGGATTAAGATTTCGGGTTACCTTCGCTCCATCCCATGAGCAAACTAAGATGTGGTCGGGCATAGTCCAATAATCACCTTCTGGCTGAAATCAGAAGGTATACTTCTAGAGAACTTTTAGACATAAGTAGATACTCTTGAGTGGCTCTCCAAGTTTTTGATTCCAGACTGTTAGCGTGCCAATGTGCATCAAACAGTTTTTTCAAGTCCATCCTTTGCTATGAATGATGTTCTTCACTTGATTTTGTGAAATGCCCAAATTAGAGATGACTTTGATATGGAAACCAGGTTGCAAAGATGGCTGAATCATGGTTCCTGAAATCATATTCACAAAATTCACTGAATTTTCGGCTATGTTCGTTAAAATTCACAAACTTAAGGATTAACCGATTTAATCAGCAATTAATCACACAAATGGTTGAATTGCCAATTAAATCAATGATTCAACAGTTAATTTAAAAATGTGGTTCATCTCAGCATCTCCAAATTAAAGAAAATTTATTTAATAACTATGTGATAGGGACTTTGTTGTAAATGCAACCTGAATTTCGGATCAATATCTTAACAACATTAAAAATCCCTTTCTTAACGTCTGGAAAGAAAAGAAACTAATTAAAGGAAAAGAAAAGAAAAGAAACTATATTTCTTTTTGGTTAGGACTCACAAGAGAAAAGAACTGAAATGATTTTAACTCAAATGACTGTTATACCCTTATAGGTATGAAGATCAAAGTTAGAATAGTACAATGAAATAAAATATAACGACTTGAAATCATTTATAAATAACATAATAAATTCTCATCTTCAATCTATCATCATCCAAAAAAATAAACATATATTAAAATAAAAAACCTATTAAATGGATCCCAAAAAAGTAACCATAATAAAAATATCCATTAGTTATAATCAAATTATTGATCAATCAATAATCATCAAAAATTATGGTCAAGTTACACCACAAAAAGCATAGTTAAATCCAAAAAAACACACAAAGTTATAGTTTAGTTACATCACAAAAAATATCAAAAAAGTTTCATTAATGCCTGTTGCATCAATGATTTACATTGCTATTCATCATCATCATCAAATATCGCACACAACTCTCAAATAGACAACCAAAGAACGCCCATATCATTTCTTATTTTTAAATGAGGAAAGAGTAGGCATGATCAAGTAATTCATCATTAATTCCCAACTTTTCCAACTCATCAAAAACATCTTCCTCCTTATAAATGCATGAGCAACTCCTCTTGATAATATCATTTCCTCTCTTAATTGCCAATGTAGATTTTTTAATTGAATTCTCTATTCCCAAGTAATCAATTGAACATGACGCCTTTCTCTTCTCGGAATATGATGAGGTGGTAGAATTGTTTACTAGTTCAGAATTTACTTCATGAGGAGTTGTTGGTTGAGATCCATCATACATGTCCTAAGCACCTCCAAAACTCTCCAAAAATATATCTTCATTTTCTATCATACAAACAATATCTTCAATAATATGTCCACCATCTCCACCCTTTGTGTCCCCAATTTCTAATGTATCTTTAGCCCACTGCATTCTTTTTCTTTTACAGTTGTAGCACCCTTGCCTATTGCTCTATTCTTTCCATAAAGCCTTATTAACTTTTCGTAATTAGGAAAATATGTATAGATCCATTTCTTTGCTTCATATTTTTTTCTAACAATAAAAAAATTCATAAAATATTACTGGATGTTAAAAAGGAAATTAAAGGGATGTAGTTTTAGTTAGTAATCAAATTCAACCTCAATCAAAATCTTCAAAACTTCTGGCTCAGCACCCCACATTTTTGTCTTTGGATTCCATGGAAACGCACTTAGGCTTCCCTTAAAGATATTATGTGGTTAGAATCCGGTGAACGGTGTTGATGGACTCTGCCTCACGGATCCGAAGTCACTCTTGTCACTTCCCTCCTTGTGCCAGTGTGGTATCTGTCAAAAACTCTCTGATGCTCAAGTTAGAGAAGTAGAGAAATAATCCAAAGGACTAGTTAGACCTCGAATCCATCAAAAGATCTATTTTTCTATGCCAATCATGCTATTTATGGATCATTAGTACGAATTAGGGTTTTCCCCTCTCACAGGGGGTGATCCTGGGGAATCCCCTAATTATTTGGATGTAGAAATGGAACGGAGATTTTCGAGATTGTATATACTATATTAAGTAGATTTCTTCCAAGATCTCTAGACTTGACATACACATATCAGGATTACGGGTATTCTTTGACCAAGTTAGCCCTGTTTAGCATACCAGATCTTATTCAATGTTTTGCTGCCCTTCTAGCCAAATTAGGTAGACCTCTATTTTGACTTGCCCTGCTACTAATTTGCCTGGACAAGTGTACGACCTAGATAATTGCGCAGTTATTTCCTTATACAATTATCCCCTCTCAAGGAGACGCAAAGTCTCGCGTCTTCTTGAAACACGTAATCTCTTTCTTATTGGCTGCCTTTATTCTCTATTATTATTTCTACTCTTAATGAATTAACGCATTTAATGTAATGTCGTTTCAAATCATTTCTATCAGCTAAGACGAATCGATCTTCATCTGTGTCTGTCCACGTGACCCACTATCATCAGTAGTACCTCAAACTATGACGTTTAAGTTGGATTTAGACTATCCGCACAGGCATATATACTCCTTTACTTTTACTTATAAATAAGAGACTTAGTGCTCATTCTCCCTCTTACTATGTTATTACTCTCTATGATCTCATCTCTCTACATTCTGCGAAAAACTCTTTATCTCTTTCTTTATGTTTCACTATCATTTTTACCTCATTCAGACTGAGGTAATCTTCTTCTTTTTTTTTTCTTTTTTCTAAAAATTTGATTTCTCAATAACTGCTAACAAGACCCAACTTAGGAGGGGACTCTATATCCCTACCTCTATGTCTATATGGGTTTGTAAGGATCCTGGTGAATGCCATCAGGGGAAGATTATGGTCTTTGCCAGCCAAATTAAGGTTGGCCTTAGTTTTTCTCTCTTTTCCTTCCTCATGAAGGTGTTGAGTAAGATAAACTGAACCCCAAGCCAAATATTTGACAACTTTTATCGTCTAGTGAAGATAGTAGAAAAGATGGGTATAGCCCCCAATGACTTCCTATCCAAATACAATCTAAAAGCTATCCCCTAGTACCCTGGGTATTACTCGCTATCCTCCAAGAGTGTAGCAGTTGCACTGGTTCCTTCTCTCCCTAATTTTAAGAAAGGGTGGTATAAGGACTTTCTGATTGTCTTCGAGAACTAAGAGTTCACCACAAAAGGGATTTAGAGTCCCTTAAACTTTTTAGGGTAAGACTGGTTTTTAAATATTTGATTGTGTTTTACTCTTCGATTCTGTCTATAACTGACTTTTACTTTCTTTTCTTTTCTCTTCATAAATTCTTCTGCCCTTTCCACTGTTGAGTCTAGGAAAAAGCAACATAGAGTATCCAAAGATAGGAGGCTAATGGTAGTAGGCTTCCAACCAGAGCTACTGGAGGGGTAGCAAGGGAAGATCAAATCTATCTTTCCCCTTCCATTTTACCTTGACTACCTGCATAATGGGCCTCCTTTGATTAGGCTTTCTTTGCTTCTGTTTCCAATCTTCCTTCGCCTCCAATTCCCTTAGGATCATTCGACACCATGAACATTGACTTCTCGGAAGTTCCTTTTTCTCTTTCCCCTATTGTCAAGGCCATTCCTCCTACTGACCAAAGTAAGAAAAAGAAGAATATGGCCCCTAGTGGTTCCACTTTCACTAGAAAAGTAGGCCCACTAGCCTCAGTGTGTGGAAAATAAGCTGCTCTCACTTCTACATCTGCTTTTATTTCTACTACTGTTATTATTGTTGCTACTACTGAGCTTTCTGAGGAGATTCAGGCCCAGGCAAAGCAAAGCTTGTTCACCAATGGGGAGCACAGCCTTATCTCTAAACTTCAACCAGGCAAGATGCACAAGCTGATTAGGAAGAATTTGAGGAGTCCTTCCCCTCCAAAGGAGTTTGAGCAAAAGCGTCTCAATTACTGTAGGACTCCTCTACAGGAAGCTACTTTCTCTTAGAGGGGTCGCGGGGCTTTCCTCAAAGATGAAAATAAGAATAATTATTTTCAGCCCTGTTTTCATGTTCACAATAAAAGTTATAGGGTGAGGAACCCTGTCGTTGCTGTCTCTCAACTCTCCCAATCCATTTCACCTAAGGACTGGGATGTTGCGAGCTGGGCCAATGCTGACCTAAGCTTAGATCGGTTGGTTCATGGCCTCTATCAAGTAATTCTCTACTTTTCTTACTTTTTTTTTTTTACCTTGTAGTACTTACTTAATTGCTTTATTCTTCTCACAAGCCAATGTTTATGGAACCTTGGCTTTCCTAAACTAGCGTAAGGCTAAAGATCAGGTGGTTGCTCTGACTAGAGAATATGAAGAAAAAATTGCTCTATTTTAATTTGAGCTAGCCTCCTCTAGCCAATTTTTCCAAGAAACTAGAGAGGAAATGGAGGTTAACTTGGCCTAATTTTACAAGGCTAACTTAATCTTGGAGGCCAATAATAAGAAGCTAATAGATCTCCAAGGTGTTTTTCAATTGGAATTGGTTAGCTACAAGGAAAGAGTACAGAAGAGAGGTGCAAAACTAACAGATCTCTACGAGAAGTACAATGGCAAGAGCTTGAGCTAAGCTCCCTTCGAGTTGGTATTGAGTCGATTAGGGCAGCTCAGGCCAAGGAAGATGTGGCTGATACTAAGAGACTGTTGGGGCAACTATAGGCCCAATACTCTCGATTGGTATAGGAAACTTCTTCTAAGGCTTACCACAAAGGCTACTCGACTTCAGTATGAGGAGGAAAATGATAAAGAAGACAAAAAGGATGAATGTCCTATTAATCATCCTATCAAGGAGATTCTGAGTTGGTCTAGTGACCATGGGCGAGTCTCATCCTTCCAATTTGGTGAAGAGGGGAACCCCATTGTTGTCTTGGACTGAATCCCTAGTAAACTCATGGGAGCTAGGGAAACTTAAGATTTGGACCAAGCCAAAACGACCAGTTCACCTATTCAGGCCAATGATCTACCTCCTAGCCTGCCTCGTGATCCTATTATTGATGTCAATCAAGGCGAGGCGGTCAATCCTCCAAATCTTGCTACTTGGTCTCACCTTTTGCCAATGAAGGAGGATCTGCTATTTGGTTTTAGCTTGTATTCTATTGTTGTTAATATTTTTATATTATCCTATTTTTGGGATTTCTCTTGTATTCTCTTTGTTATTAATGAACTTTTTTTAACCAACTACTAACTTTCCTTCAACATGAACTTTACTTCTTCAAACTGGTTGAACATTATACACAATCTGCTAATCTATTTTTTAAACTTATCTTGAACTTTAAAAAAATGTTTTACTTATGCTTATGTGCTACTCGCTCAACTGTTGTTCTTGAACTTTAACAAAAACTTATAATTTTTTGCAATGTTTGCGCTGCACGTGTTTTATGTTTTGCTACCTCTTCCCCCCATGTACTATCTTAAGTAATTTCTACTTAGGTAGAACCTCTTGTAAGTAATTTTTTATGGCAACCTTATGTACTTGGGGGGGGGGTACTCTCGAGTTATTATCTTTTAAGAAGGCTCTAACTTAGTGTTGTATAGCTTAATACCTGCAAGGGATAATTGCATAATGGTCATCTTCATCTCCAAAAGAGATATTCTCTAGTGTTTTTATTATTCTAAGGTAAATTGCAGTCGTTCAACACTCTTCTCTTTACTATAGTAAAGGAGGACTTCAAGGATCTGCTCTTCAAATTAACGAATCTTTGTGTTCTAATGCTCTGGACAGAGCATGGCCGTCAAACTCTTCACTTTGTTTGTTAAGACATAGGAGAACTACGAGGACTGTACTCTTGGAAGAGCCCAACTCAGTGTTATATTACTTGTGTTAGAGTAGGGCCCTGACCAGCTTCTTACTTTATCATTTAATACAGAGAAGACCCACGTATGTCTGGATTTAGGTGGGATCCATCTTTAGTGTTATTCTACTTGTGGTAGAGTAGGACCCCGACCAGCTTCTTACTCTGCCAATTAAGTTAAAAAAAAACCACATAGGTCCAGATACAGGCGAGATCTATCTTTAGTGTTCTTAGACTCGTGACAGAGTAGGATCCTAACCAACTTCTTACCTGCCAATTAAAGCAGAGAAGACCCACGTAAATTCGAACCCAAGTGGGATCCACTTTTAGTACTATGTTACTTGTATCAAAGTTGGGCCTCGACCTGGTTCTTACCCTACCAATTAAGGCAGAGAAGACCTACGTAGGCCCGAACCCAGGTGAGATCTATCTTTAACATTAAATTACTCTCATTAGAGTAAGGTCCCGACCAGCTTCTTACCCTGCAATTAAGGCAAAGAAAACCCATGTAGGCTTGAATCCAAATGGGATCCATCTTCAATGTTAAATTACTCTCGTCAAAGTAGGGCCCCAACTAGCTTCTTACCCTGCCAATTAAGGTAAAGAAGACCCATGTAAGCCCGGATCTAGTGGGATCCAACTTTAGTTGCTAAATCAATGCGTAAGCTACTAGTGATCAGAAAAGATTTATTTATTGATAATATTTTTTCAGGTTACATGTATTCCACAATCTAGGCAACTGTTTGACCGATCATTGTAACCAAATAATATACTTCTTTTTATCCTACTCTTGTTACTATGTATGGCCCTTCCCAGTTAGTACCCAACTTTCCACTGTTCTACTCTTTGGTATTATGGAATACTCTTTGGAACAATAAGTTTCCTTCTTTGGACTACCTGTGGACGTTGCTTCACATTTCTCTTCCAACAAATCCAATTCTACGATTATTTGTTGGTTGTTCTGGTCAGTCTGCACTACTCTTGATCTTATTGTGGGGAAGCTATTCTTTATTGGCATCACCACATCCATTTCATAGGCCATAGTGAATGGAGACATCCTTGTGGAGGTGCTGGCAGTTGTCTTGTAGGCCCACAGTACACCATGCAAGATCGTTGTCCATCTTCCCTTTGCTTCTCCCAACATTTTCTTTAGTGTGTCTATTAGTACTTTGTTTGTAGCTTCAGCCTATCCGTTACCCTATGGATACTGTGGTGTAGAAATAACTGCATTATCCCATGCTCTCTGTAAAAAAATTTAATCTTCTCTCTTACAAATTGTCTTCCATTGTCTAAGATTATTATGCGTGACATGCCTAATCGACATATTATATTTTCTTATAAGAACTTATTAACTTCCTATTAGTATATTCTGGCTAGAAGGAGTGCTTCCGCCCACTTGATGAAGTAATCTGTCCCCACCAACAAGAAAGTTAAGTTACCAGGTGCCCTAGATAGCGGGCCTACTAGATCAATTCCTTATTGTGCAAACGGTTAAGGGCTGATGTGGGAATTGAGCTGCATTGCTGGTTGTCGGATTATTCTCCCATGTCTTTTGCAACTGTCGTAATGCTTGACGTGTAGAATTGTATTTTTTTTACAAATATGGTCGGAAATACCCTTAAGAAAATACTTTGTGGGCCAAAGACCTTGCCCTTGAATGATTCCCACAGTCTCTTTCATGGATTTCTCCTAGCGTTAGGCAACGTAAAACTAGCCCTCCTACTGACTTCCTGTATAACTTCTCATCTAGGATAGTGTATCTTTCTGGCTTGTTCTTTACACGTCTTACCTCTTTAGGATTGTCAGGCAATACTCCTAACTATAGAAAGGTAAAAATCGGGCTCATCCACTCTTGATCCCCTATTGTAGCTATCACACTAACCAATTCTAGCTCATCTATCACAAGTCTTTCCTAGTAGTCTAATGGCAATTCTCTCTTGTCTTGTCCTATCAACATTGATGCTATGAAGGCTAGGACATCTGTATGTCTATTGTTTGTCCTTGGTATGTGCTCTATTCTAACTTTCCTAGTTCGAAGTATGACAGACCTGACTTTCTCCAAATATAGTTGTATCCTAGGATCTCGTACTTCAAATGTCCTGTTAACATGGTTAACTACTAGCTACAAATCACTGTAAACTGTAGCCTCAATTACCCCTAGTCCTGTCAATGAATTGAGGCCGAGCAACATTACTTCATATTCTACTTCATTGTTCGATGATCTGAATCCCAGTCTAATTGTCTTCTCTATCCTGAAACTATCAAGAGTAATTGAAAGCGCCCTCGATCCGCGGGGTGCACGGATCCGCTTTTGACCCTTGAGGTTTGGGAGTCGCCACCTAGTTATTGTGGTCTAGGAACCAAACTGACTCTAACATAGATAAAAGGAACTAATCTACCATAAAAAAATCTGAATTCGGGGATCAAATTACGGGGTTGGAAGGTGTTAGGCACCAACCCCACCCGGCCAAAGCCGATCTCTACTAACTTCCCGAGTAAATTACATTGCTAAAACCTAGATAAAAAATAAATAAAAATAAAAATTTACCTTTCCGATGGCAAGGACTTGGTTCCCTCAAATCTGACAAAAAGAGCTCCTTGTACCGTGCTCCCTTGCTTCGTTCTGCTTCCGGATTTGACTTCGGATCTCCGAGGCAAGGTATCTCCTTGTTTTTGAATCTGAACTCTTCAAGTTCGTTACGGATTTGGGGGTGTTTTTAGAAGGTTTTTGGGTGTTTTCTAGACTAAAATTGAAGGAGGGATGTTAGTTAAGGAATTGGGGCTCCAAAACTAGGGTTTATGGGGGGCTACGGGAGCTTCTAGACCTACTTCTCTTAGGGTTTATAATTTGATACGAAAATAGGGTGTGAGCACCTCTATTTATAGATGTTTTTAGGGGTTGATTTGGATAGAGTTAGTGTTTAATTAGAGATCTTTTAATTAGAGTTGTGTTTTAATTTGACTTGTTTTAAGTAGAATTGTGTTTTAATTAGAATTGTTTTAGGTAGAATTATTTTTAAGTTAGAACTCTATTAGATAGAGTTATTAATCAATTATAATTCTATTATGACTTTTGGTCTTATTTGATTGACTTTTAATGTTTTGACTTTAGTCTTAATTGATTGACTTTTAATATTTTGACTTCAGTCTTGCTTAATTGACTTTAATTTTGACTTCAGTCTCACTTGATTGACTTTAATACCTTGACTTTATTCTTGCTTGATTTACTTTTAATTTTGGAGAACCCCCTTCCATTATTTCTTTAATTCTTTGGACCCCCAAATGGAGGGGTCCTTAAAGAAATATCCCACGAACCCTCAACAATTTTATCCGAAAGTCCGATTGATCGATTTTTTAGGTTCAAATTTTTAAATTAATTTCATCAATGTTTCACTTTAATTATTTAATATTTTATTTATTAATTTCGAATTTTTTAATTATGAAAATTGTGAAATTACTATTTTGCCCCCGGAGAGGACTTTTCACGTTTTAAGTCAGTTTTTAATGTTCTAGGATGTTTTAGAATCAATTTTTCATAAGGAATTCAATGGAAATATTATTTTGTGTCATTTATGAAGTTTGTTGTGTGAAATGGTTGTGAACTTTATGAGGGGCATTTTCGTAATTTTGTCAAATTCTTTTAAAATTGGTGAAATGATTTATTTGGTTTCGATTTATTATTTTATGTGTTCGAGAGAGTTTTCCTAAGCGTAATGTAGGCTCTAGGGTTGTTTTGAGGTTAGGGGTATTTTGGTAATTTGGTCATTTTTTAGTATTTTTATCGTGAAGTTTCTTTTTGGTCTGCAAGATGATGATTTCTATGTTTCTGGGGTTGTGTTTTCCTAGCGTAGCGTGGTTTCTAAGGTTTTGTCAGTTCGAGATACCTCATCCAGATTTCTGAAACATATCTGGTAACAAAATAAAGCATTGGAATACACATCCATCATTGGGAATCATTGCAATCGGGTTGACGAGTTGATCAATCAGGTGGATGCGAAAATGGGGTGTCTACAGATGCCCCTCTTTGGCAGAGGGTTGAAGCAAACTAGATAGCAAATCTATTTTGGTAGATAGTGCGATATCTGAATGCCGAAGCTAGTAACAGTTCATTTTGCAGCCTGATTTAGCAATTCGTCGGGGTGTTCGGATCCTTGAGGGTAAAGCTCTCCCCGAATCAAAAGGTTGTCAGGTCCTTGAGCGCAAACTCTCACTGACGGTGTCAGATCCTTGAATTTTAGAATTCTCCCTGACTAAAAGGACAAATGTACAAGTGTGTGTACTGTGTGAAACTGAGTAAAATCTGAGTATAATTTTAGCATAATTTGAGTATAAACTGAGCATAATTGAGTAAAACTGAGCATAACTCTGAGAAAACCCTCGACGGTAACTGAGCAAAATCCAAGATAACCCTTGGCGGAGACTGAGCAAAATCCAAGATAACCCTTGGCGGCAACTGAGCAAAATCCAAGATAACCCTTGGCGGAGACTGAGCAAAATCCAAGATAACCCTTGGCGGCAACTGAGCAAAATCCAAGATAACCCTTGGCGGAGACTGAGCAAAATCCAAGATAACCCTTGGCGGCAACTGAGCAAAATCCAAGATAACCCTTGGCGGAGACTGAGCAAAATCCAAGATAACCCTTGGCGGCAACTGAGCAAAATCAAAGATAACCCTTGGCGGCAACTGAGCAAAATCCAAGATAACCCTTGGCGGAAACTGAGCAAAATCCAAGATAACCCTTGGCGGAAACTGAGCAAAATCCAAGATAACCCTTGGCGGAGACTGAGCAAAATCCAAGATAACCCTTGGCGGCAACTGAGCAAAATCCAAGATAACCCTTGGCGGCAACTGAGCAAAATCCAAGTTAACCCTTGGCGGAGACTGAGCAAAATTGGTAGAGGAATGAATGAATTTTGGAGAAAACTGATTAGAACAAATCGGAGAACGAATAAATCTGGAAGATAATGAATCTGGAAGAGAAATGATTGATTCCAAGAATGATTGAATCTGGAAAAGAATCTGGAGACTGAAAGAATGTTATATCTCCTATGTGAGATCCGAAATGCTTTTGTTTGAACCTCAAGGATTTATCAAAAAGTTTTAAAACCTGAATTTTTATTTCTTTCGAACTTCAAGAGTTTTTTGAAAAACTGTTATCAAGAGGGTTACCTTAAATTTGGGGTTGTCATTATCTCTTAGGATTAACATGCTCAAAAGCAAAATGCCTCTAGTTTGACAATGGCCATGGCCTTGAAAATAATTGAACACATCATAAAAAAAAATGCCCCTAGTATAAGGGGGAAAAGTTACATTAAAAAAAGAAAGAAAATGCCCCTTGTATGAAGGTTTGAAATAATTGATTACCACAAGTGCAATAAAGACTCAACTTTTAATTTTGATTAATTTTATTGAAGGTTTTGAGTCAGGCTCAAGAGTACAAAATTATTTCCTTTCGAGACTCATCATAGAATTCATCTTTATCTCCCTTGGTTCACTTGGGGAAGTAAATATTTTCAGATCGACCGTAGACAAAATACTTGTGGCTTATGAGTCTATGCCGGGTTTAAGCTAAGTATTGAACTTGATTATTCGGACTTCTGACGTTTCAACTAGGACTGCTCTCAGCTTAGGATTTTCTTCTGTTTTTCTTTATTGCTCTAATTTTTGCCTAAATCGCCTTTTCAGGTTTTCAATCTAGCGAGCTTGCTCTAGTTTTTTCCTAGATCGCCTTTTCAGGTTTTCGATCTAGCGAGCTCTCTTTTTTCTTTGCTCTGATTGTTGCCAAAGTTGTCCTTTCAGATTTTCAACCTTGCGAGCTTGCCTTAATTTTTGCCTAAGTTGCCCTTTTCGGGTTTTCAACTTAGCAGGTTTTATCTTCTTTTTCTCCTCTGCACTTCTGGAGTTACTGTCTAATCATGCTTTGCTATCTTCCTTGACTTTTCGCACGGTACTTAGGAGGACTTTCATGGGTAGGCTTGGGACTGGGTATAAAAAGAAAGGGATTTTGAGGCTCAAAAACCAAAATGCCCATTGTGTGGCATTTCCTTTTCAATTGTTTTCTTTTTCCTTAAATTTTCTTCCCCATTTTGGATTTCTTTTTCTTTTGAATTTTTTCATTTATTATTATGTGGGGAAATAGATTTTTTTTATTGATGTGGTCGGGCCTGAAGTAACTTCTCAGGTTGCCTACGTACCCCAGAATTTTGGGATCAGACCAAAACGTAGTTCGAATTTTCCCTCCCCTAGGTTAGGTGATCAGGCTAAGAAATAAAAGACACAATTTTTTTGAAAGGGCTGCAAAGGGCTGAGAAAGGAGATAATGAACTGGGTAGCAAGCAAATTGATTCGGCCAAAGATGGCCTCCTTAAATGTAGTACCGTTTGATTTGGTCAAGGTTGGTTGGTTCTGGTAACTCGGTTCCATCATGATCTTGAAGTCTGACAGCTTTTCCTGGTAATATTTCTTTGATGATGAATGGACCTCTCCAATTTGGTTTGAACTTTCCCCTGGGATCAAAAATAGGTGCCCTGTTCTCTTTGAGTACTAAATCCCCGACTTGTAAGTGACGAGCCTTGATTTTCTTGTCAAACGCACGGGCGACTCTTCTTTGATAAGCTTGCACATGGTACAATGCTCTTAGTCATTTTTCCTCGATCAAATTCAACTCTTCATACCGTTGGCGAACCCAGTCTGCTTCTGACAACTGACTTTCTAACAAAATCCTGAGAGATGGAATCTCCATTTCAACTGGTAAGACTGCTTCCATGCCATACACCAAGGAGTAGGGAGTAGCTCCGGTGGAGGATCGAACTGATGTTCGATATGCCCATAAGGCAAACGGCAGTTTTTTTGACCAATCTCGATGTGATTGACACATTTTTCTAAGGATAGTCTTAATATTCTTATTAGCTGCTTCGACTGCTCCATTAGTCTGAGGTCGGTAAGGAGATGATTTATGGTGTGAGATTTTGAACTTCGAACACAATTTAATAACCTCAGCTTTGAAGTGTGACCCGTTATCAGAGATCAACTCTGAAGGTACCCCATATCGACTGATGATATTCGTTTGAATAAACTTTACAACTCGAGACGCAGTGAGGACAGCATAAGAGGCAGCTTCAACCCATTTGGTAAAATAATCGATGGCAACTAGAATGTATTCGTGCCCGTTCGATGCCTTAGGTGATATTTTACCAATAATGTCAATTCCCCAGACTGAGAAAGGCCATGGTGAGGTCAGACCCACTAATTGAGATGGTGGCACATGTATCAGGTTCGCATGTATTTGGCACTTATGACAAGTTTTGACCATGTGATGACAATCTGTTTCCATCGTGGGCCAGTAGTATCCTTGTCTCATAATCTTCTTGGCTAACATTTTCCCACTCATGTGAGGGCCACATTCTCCTGAATGTAGTTCAATCATTATCTGTTCAGCTTAATCTTCATCAACACACGACAAATGAATCCCATCATAAGACTTTTTGTATAAGCTTCCCGCGCACAGGATAAATTGAGACGCTAATCTTAGTAGGGTCTATCGTTCTTTCCTCGATGCTTCTTCCGGGAATTCTTGTTTTTCCAACACTTTCTTTATGTCTGTATACCATGACTTTCCATCGGGTAGTCGAGTAGTAATGTCGATCTGATGGCAGTACGCGGGTTTGTCTTTGACTTCAACTGTGATCGGTCTCAATTCCATGCTAGGGGGCAAATGGATCATTGAAGATAAAGTTGCTAAGGAGTCAGCAAATCTGTTATCTTCCCTTGACAGGTGCTGGAACAGGATAGCTTTAAACTTACTGACTAAGTTTAGCAAATACTCATGATAGGGTTTCAACTTTTCATCCCTAGTCTTCCATTCTTCCAATGACTGATGTATGATTAAGGCCGAATCCCCGAAAACCTCAATTTCTGTAATGTCCAGGTTCAAAGCAGTTTCGAGCCCTGCGATGCACGCCTCATATTCAGCCGTGTTATTAGTGTTCGAAAAGGCTAACTTAATAGCGATAGGAATATGGCACCCTTCTGGAGATAACAAGACTGCCCCTATTCCATACCCATTTTGATTGGCCGCTCCATCAAAGTATAACTGCCATGTTTGGTTCTGCGGTTCTTTTTTAACATGCAAGATGTTCTCATCTGGGAATTGATCGACAGGCCTTATTCCTTCTACTACAGGGTGATCTGCCAAGTATTCTGCTACAGCTCTCCCCTTGATGGATTTCTGAGTGACATGCGTGATGTCAAACTCTGATAGCAACAATAACCATCGTGCGGTTCTCCCTGTCAATGCCGGTTTCTCAAAAAGATACTTGAGAGGATCCATCCGAGATAACAGGATAATTGAATGAGACAGCATATAATGCCGGAGTCTCTGAGTAGCCCATACCAATGCTAAGCAAGTTTTCTCCAAGGATGAATACTTTCGTTCATACTCTAACATCTTCTTACTGATGTAGTAGATGGCCCTTTCTTTGCGAGTATCTTTGTCATACTGTGCAAGCATGCATCCCATAGCTTCTTCTGTGACTGACAAATAAAGAAGAAGTGGTTCACCCGGTGTAGGTGGAACCAAAATAGGTGGATTTAAGAGATACTCCTTGACTTGGTCGAAAGCCTTTTGACATTGCTCATTCCAAACTGTTGGTTCATTCTTCTTAGAAGCTTGAAAATAGGTTCGCAGACGTTGGTGAGTTGAGCGATGAACCTGCTAACATACTGGATTCTGCCTAGAAAACCTCGAATCTGTTTTTCAGTCTCGGGAGGCGGCATTCTTGGATAGCTTTAATCTTTACAGGGTCCACTTCGATTCCTCTCTGACTGACTACAAATCCCAACAGCTTTCCAGAAGTTACTCCGAATACACATTTCTGTGGGTTGAGGCGGAGTTGGTACTTTTGAATCCTTGTGAGAAAATTTTCTAACGCAGTAACATGCCCTAGTCGTTCTTTGGATTTGACTATCATATCATCTACATAGACTTCGACCTCTTTGTGTATCATGTCATGTAGTAAAGTCGTGGCTGCTCTTTGATAGGTAGCTCCAGCGTTCTTCAAACCAAAAGGCATGACCTTGTAGCAGAAGGTCCCCCACTGTGTGATGAACGACGTCTTTTGCATATCTCGAGGATCCATCTTTATCTGATTATACCCTGAAAACCCATCCATGAAGGACAACAACGCGTGTCCTGCTGTACTGTCTACTAGAACATCTATGTGTGGTAAAGGGAAACTATCCTTTGGGCTTGCTTTGTTTAAGTCTCTAAAATCCACACACATTCTAACTTTTCCATCCTTTTTTGGTACCGGGACGACATTGGCAATCCACTCAGGGTATTCTACTACTTCCAAAAATCCAGCGTTAATCTGCTTTGTAACTTCTTCTTTGATTTTCAAAGCCCATTCCGGCTTCATACGTCGAAGTTTCTGTTTGATTGGTCGAGCATCAGGATATAACGGAATCCGATGTTGGACAATATCTGTGCTTACTCCCGGCATATCCTCGTAAGACCACGCGAACACGTCTTTGAACTTTCTGAGTAAATCTACTATCCCTTTGCGTTCATCAGGAGATAAAGTGACCCCTATACGAATTTCTTGAGGACTTTCTTTTGTTCCGAGGTTGATAACCTCTACTTCCTCTATTAGAGGTTGAGCCTGACGTTCCTCTTCTTGTTTAAGTAATTTGATTATTTCAGGGGGAGGTTCTTCGTCAGAAGACTCTCCCTCCGAAGCCAGATTATTAGTTGAATTATTATTGCGCTCGGGGTAATCAAAAATTTCTTTCATTTCATTGAAAAGAGATGGGGTAACAGGACTCATTGCAGACTTGACAGACTCACTCGACTCAGCAGGAAAAACAGACTCCCTAGAGCAACAGACTCAGCAGAAACAACTAACTTACTCGACTCAACAGAAATAAATGACTCAACTGGCATGTCAGACTGAACAGGACTAATGGGACCGACAGACCCAGCCTTGACATGCAACACAGGACTGATTACATGATAATTTGATAGAACCCCAACAGCGGGTTTGATTACAGACTGAGGATTTGGAATCCCTTTCTCAACCGACAACACTAAAACACTATGGTCTTCAATGAATAGCTGATCGATGTTGAGGGAGTCCAGATCGAGCTGCCAGTCTTCAACTTTCTTCTCCTTAACTTCTATGCTTGCTTCTCTTCGGGCCATTCCATGCCAAAGAAGATTTCAAACCCCGGCAGACGAGTACCTGTGATGTGATCAATGAAAGGCTCTGGGAACCCACAGTAGCGGAAGTCTTCTCCTTCTTTCACAAAATAACCATTGAGAGTCTTTCGATAGGGCTTCATTTTAATGAGATCTGTGGTACGCCTTTGCCTTTTAGCAATGGCCTTATCCCGTTTTGTCTTCCAGTATTGGGCCCAATCTTCTTAGTAGGCTTATATCCTAGTCCGAATGTGCCGATGGCCTCTTTAATCAATGGTGCCTCTTTAATACCTTGCTGCTTGCGACCTAAGCCCATACCAGGGAAGAATCTCATTTTCTTGAATATATTGGCCATGCAACAATTATAGGTATTTTCCATTGGAAAATACTCTTTCATGGCTTGATCCCATTGGACTGAGCATATCTTTTCAAATTCGAACCCACTGAGCTCTACTCCCTGTTGTTCTGGTTGAATCTCAAGCAACGGCTTATCCTTAGCCTCAGTATTATTTATGATCCCTACAATTTCAGCATCTCCATGAAGAGTAATTACCAGCCCATCCTTGATAAATTTGACCTTCTGGTGTAGCGTAGAAGGGATGGCTTTGATCTGGTGTAACCATGGTCTCCCTAACAGTAAATTGAAAGAAGACTGGATGTCGATAACCTGAAATTCCACAGGAAATTCAGCTATGCCTGTGGACAGCCGAAGGTGCAAAATTCCCAGTACATCTCTCTTGGTGTTATCATAAGCTCTAACACCTTGATTAGTAGGTTTGAGATCTTCAGCCTTAAATCCGAGACAAGTAGCCGTTTTCAGCGGGCAAACGTTCAGTGCACTCCCGTTATCAATCAAAACTAAAGGTACCCTCATTCCGTTACAGTCAACTGTAATGTGCAGCGGCTTAGTATGGCTTGCCCCTTCTTTTGGGAGATCTGAGTCCGAGAAGGATAGAATATTCTCCACGTAAGTTGCCCCCACTATACTGGCTAGCTGATCTGGAGAAGTATCAAGGGAGACTTGGGCTGTGTTTAGTGCTTTGAGAACAGCCTCCCTATGAGCAGTGGAAGCCATGAGTAAACCCCATACTGAGATATTAGCCCCTGATTTTTTCAACTGTTTGATCACGGAGTTATCCTCTTCGATGCTTTCCTTAGTGGGATCTTCTCCTTCTTTTCTTGCCAGGGCTGCAGGATTTTCAACACAGAGTTCTTGTGGCTTAAAAACTCTTCCACCTCGAGTCATATGTCTAACTTCATCACAGAAAAGGGAGAAGGGCTCATCTTCTTCAGTCAACACGTATGGATCTTCGTCTGTTAAAGATACAGGATTTTTCAGATTCATTTGGGCCAATAGGTAACTAGTGAACGCGGGACTATCGTAACGAGGCGGGGATAAACAATAGGTATCATCCGAGGTTAAATCAAACGGTTCATAGTTTGTGGTGAAAACCTCATCAGTGAAGGCTATCCCGGCAAGGGGGTAACTGGGTGGTTTAACTCGGATTGGATGGATGAGAGAAACAGGGTCGAATGGTAATGGGGTGTGAGAAACCATGTTCAGGGTTGGTGGAGGTTGATAAGTAGGTAGTGGATTAGTGGTGACATTTGGTGGGCTAGGGATCGTGATCTTTTTGTTATCAATAAGGTTTTGAATGGCATGGCGCAGGGTGATACATCGATCCGTGTGATGGCCAGGATTTTGATGAAATTCACAGAATAAGTTGGGGTTGTGTCCGGCTGGCAAGGGATTTGGTAAAGGTCGGGGTTGAATCGGGGTAAGCAACCTTTCTTCAACAGTTTGTGCAAAGCTACGGTAAGGGTCATCCCTAGATTGGTAAATTGACGCGGAGTTCGAGGTTGACTCGGGTGAACCTGGTTATTATTCCGGGCTGGGGGTTGAGCCGGGGTAACTGAGGTATTGGCGATGTAAGTATGGTTGATGTTGGGTTTGGGAACATATGGTTTCTTAGGCTTGTTATCTGAGGGGTTAGAAAGGATCCCAGAGGCAAACGCATCCTCAAGTTGGCTCCCGGCTTGCAACAAGGATTCAAATGTAGGGAGGTATTGGGCCACTAGGTGTTGAGCATATCCTTGGGAGAGGTTCTTTAGGATAATTGCTACTTGTTCCTTCTCCGAAGGTCTATCCCACATTTGAGAAGCCTTGGCCCTCCAGCGACCAATGAAATCAGTGAATGTCTCCCCATTTTTCTGTTTAGTTGCTTCCAAATCCCTTCTTGAAGTCTCAATCTCGGTACTGTACTTATACTGATGCCAGAAGGCCTTTGACATGTTTTCCCATGTACCCACAGTAACTGGATCTTGAGACATTAACCAACGTAGTGCTGATCCCGATAGAGTTCTTTGGAACAACAATGTCATTTGTTCGTCGCTGAGCCCCATAGTGCGCATGTTGGTAACATACACCTTAAGATGTGTTTTTGCACACCCTGTCCCACTGAACTTGTCCATTTCAGGCATCACAAACTTTTCTGGCAAATGGATCTAGGGATGCGATTCAAAGCTTCAATGCCTGCTGCGATTTCATCAATACCCTTTATACTCTTCATTGCTGACTCCAATTGAGACATTCTATTAGATAACGCCGGATTTCATCAACATACTCTTCGTCTCCGTCGAGCTCGAAACTTCACGTGGACGTTTCTCTTCAACTTTTTTCCCTTTTGGATCATCTAAAGGAATTCCCGTCGATTCCGAGGTCTGTTCCAACATTTCCACTTTACCTTTTATATTGCTGATATCATTGGCAAAGGCTGCCAAGATCTTACGGATCTCTGTGAGCTCAGATTCTGAAGCCATCTCTGCTTGTTGACTTGGTACTGTGGTTCTTTCTAACCGACTGGACTTACGACTCCAACTAGGAGGTGGACGCTTGAGTTTGGGCGCAATGATAATCCTATATGACCCCATCAAAGGTAGATTTAGTCAATTTCAGTATTACCCCCTTGATAACATTTTTAAGAATCATTTTATTGAGGTTTGTGCACCAATCCATTAATTAATCCATTCACACAATGAGTATTTGAAAAGAGATATTTATTCAAAAAGAAAGATAGTTTTATTGAAAATGATTGACAATATGTTCTTATTAAAACATCTTTCAACAAATTTGATTTGAACTATTTTTACATGGACGCTTGGTTTTGTCTTGATGGTCATCAGGATTGCTGTCAGGCTTGACCCTCTTGGTTCTAACAACTGGCTCTCTGAATTCTGCTGGTCCGTCTGGATACCCTAAGGTGCGCTTGTTCCATGCTTTCTCGATGAGGTGTACTAACTTTTCAGTCAAAGGCTCGGGGGAAAAGAAAGCTTTGGGTTGAGATAAGGATAACTCTATGGGTACATCATACTGTTCTGGGATCAAATTAGGATGGTAAAAAGATGTTTCTTCTAAACCGATCAGACGGACATAGTAGGATCCTTTGGTTCCTAGAATGGGGGATCAGTCATCCACCAAGGACATCTTAAACCGATATGACGAGCTAAGCGAGAGTCTAACCATTTACTCCAGGCTTTGACTGAGTTGTGACGCACTAACAGGTTTCTCTTGGAAAGTGTTCTGGCCCATATTCGAGGTTTGAGGGAACATCTACAATCTTAAGACGATCACAAAGCCACATATAGAGTAAGTGGGGACTTCCTTTGAAGCTTTCCCGCTCACCATTTTTTATGGCATCTAGACCTGAGAAGGTTTCAGCTAAGATGAGGGGTACTGGGTTGGCTTTCCTCGAGAGTTGAGAGGCTATATCTATGAAGGACTCAGGGATAGTTTGGCCATCACTATTAGAGGTCAGTATGTATTGGGCTAGGATTCCTAAGCATAATCGATAGTCTCTAGTGGCTCGCCAGGCTTCGGGTTTTACATTGATAGGATGACTGCGGGAGCGGTACGGGCCCAGTAAAGGTACTAAATCCAGTCTCCCGTTATGGATTAGGGCCTTGGCTTCTTCTTTGGAAATATTCAATCCTGTGGCGAGGGCACCAGAATATCCGGTCTTCAATGAGGGCCGGACTAGAGGTCCTGAAGTGGATATCCCCATAATACCACAAAATCCTCGTGAGTAGGGCACAAGTGTATACGCCCAATGTGGAATATGTGAAGGTAGGGGTTCCATCGTTTAGCCATAGCATGTAAAGGTTCCAGTCTATCTCAAACTCATGGAAGTAAAGAGCACTCCTCAACATGAATCTCCCAAAATTGATCTTCTCTACAGGGTGCATCCCTATGACGGTTGTTTTGACTAACTGATCGATTGGGTTATCGCCGGCGGCTAACATCCTGGTTTGACACAAAAGAGGATTTTAGTACTCTTCCAATGGTCCATGTAAAAGATTAATTTATTTTCTTTTGGAAAATTTCATTCTTATGGAAAATATTTTCTGGAAAATATATTTTCTGGAAAATGTTTCTTCTAAAGAACACTTCTTTTGGAAAATAATTTTTTTGAAAAATATTTTCTTTCTCTTCTTTGAAAATTCGATTTCCATTTTGATTTAACTGGCCCGGTCCATCATGATTGTTGGATCGGGATGGACTGGGTCATTATTGTAAAGAATGGATTCTTTACTGGGTCGGTGCACCCGTTTTAATTTTCAAAAATAAAATTTCTTTGATCCTTGAGGACAATCATACACTTTGATCTCATCATTCACATCACTCACATACATTCATCCAACAACAGGCATTCATTCAATAAACAACCCGGGAACACCCACGATAAGTTCGAGTCGTGACCTATGGGAAGGTTTCTAAACTCTAAGCTTACTACGTGCAATGCATTTTTATCTGGCCACCCTTGCCCAAGCACACCTATATACCTTTCGATACGTGGTGACTTGGTTTGATATACCGTATAGGTGATAATCTAAAACCTCAATTCACTTCTCTGAAGCCAAAAACAGCCAGTTTGATCTCCAGTTGAGAGGTGGCGCACAATGCAGAGCAAGGGCCCACTTAAATACCTCTCGTCTAGAATAGACGTAGTCTATCCCCCTCGTACAGTAGGGTACAACGGGGCAAGATCTTGCTTAGGCACCGGTTTTGACCAAGAAGTGCAATTGATATACTTAGATTACCTTTTATACCTACGGGTATGAGTCAAGAGTTGTAGCTTTCATAAATGGTTTGGCATCCCACGAGGGGACCGACCATGTACTAGTACCACGTTGGCAATCGGGACATGTGACTGTGTGGCTTACAATAGGTCAGAGGCTCAGGTCGCCCCAGCTTGGGTGCATCAATATGTCTATCAGAATCACCTGATCAGACGGTATTGATGCCCCAGTTTGATATACCCTAAGGTATGTGACTGGAGTTGCGGGTTTCATGAATGACGTCGCATCTCCGAAGAGACCGGGCCACGCACTAGTACCACGTTGGCTAAATGGGACGTGTAAGTGAGTAAAGCAGTAAACGTGCATGTGGTGTGTGCAAAGCAGGGTGGGGTGTGCCCGGGATTTTTTTAAACAAATGGGCCCATGGGCCTGATCATACCATCATACATCGGATTACGTGAACATTTAATCAAGATCGACACCATTCAATTCATATGAACATTTAATCAAGATCGGCATCATTCCAATCACATGAATATTTGATTACAATCAACATTATGATCAATATCAAACGTGTATTTCAAGCAAGATCATGGCATGTTAGAAGGGTGATTAACATAAAATAATAATATGGTCCGATTTAAGATCCAAACATGCGCATCACCTTCATACATCAATCATAGCGACTCAATTAATGGATATAGCATAGAATCATTGATTAGATTCAACATTGAAACAAGCACGACAATTTTTATATTTTTATGGTCCAAATCGGGGGTCACTTTTGACAATCCAAATAATCAAAAATTTCAAGGGACATTGAAACTAGAACAATGGTTAATGGGATAAGAATTTTCTTTTCTATTTGTTTATTTATTTTTTTATTTTTTTTAATCTCAAAATCAAAAGAATTTTATATAAACAAAACACAAATATATTCGGGCACATCTGTTGCTGTTGGCCACACTAAAAACTCGGTTTTTGAAAAAAAAAACCTTTTAAAAAAAAAACGAAGCGAGGAAAAATGAAAAATTGCTCTCTCATCAGTTCTGGAGTTTGATGGAATTATAATTCAATACAAATTAAACCCTTTAATTGTCTGAAAATTATGATATCTGATTCAAAACTCTTGATCGGTGTTTTTTCGATTAATAAGCATCTGCAGATCAGGAAACGGCTTGATGAAGCAACATCACGCAATTAGTTCTTGAAACCAAAAGGCGATTGATAGCCGTTAACTGTTGCTGCTGTGAGGAAGGTATACAGGGGAAAATCACACCCAACTCCACCTAATAATCGTTCAGCCATTAACGTCCTCAACTATCTGAAACCGAAAGTAGCGACTGTCACTGACCATGTCAACTAAACGAGAGAGGAGCCGAGGAGAAAGAAAGAAAAAAACTACAAACTCCAGAAAATTATGATTCGGGCAACATTGACGAATCAAGATTCTGGTTTTTCATTTAAAATCAACCTACCCATTCCCAACTTGAAAGAAAAAATCAGAAAATTTGATCGAATAGGGAAAAGAAAAAATAGAAAATTTCTGTCGTGAAACACCGAACAACATCGCGTTTGATTCGAACATAATAGAATGATTCAGGTTCTATATTCTTTACCGGCCTCTTGAGATCTCTGAATCTTAAATAATCCAAACCAGCAAGCTCTGGACCTTTCTTCGACAAGAGAGACCGTTCTTCCTTAAATCGTTTTCTTTGAGTCGATTTTGAAAGGAACGATTGGTTCCAAACTCGGAATCAGGGACAAATCAACGATTTTGATTGAGAATTATGTTGTCTAAATTTACGCACGCAAGTATACGTATCGAAACAAGTAATAAAGTGATAAGAAAGTATCGTTCCCACGGAGACTAAATACCAATCTATTATTAATTACCAATTTATCTCAATATAATTTTATCCAAACAAAAGTAAAAATAGGATTTAAGACTAAACAAGAAAACTAACGGAGAAAATAAATTTGTAAATTAAAATCAATGAGTGATGAAATCTAGGTTTATAATTTCCCCCAAACAATCCACTTAATTATATTATCTTCCCTTCTATGATAAATTAATCCACTATAATTGTCACCCAAGAACACTAAATTCTCTACAAGCCTCTGTCGATGGTCATGTAAAAATACCCTTCTAAACTAACTCCCTATATGTCTATGAGAATTAAATCAAGAAGAATTCATTAAGAATAAGCTCTCATAAGGGATGCACATGCAACTTGAGTATATGTCTATCTCAAATTAGCATATGTTACTCTATCTAGGTCATGAACACAAAATAACTCTGTCGATATTATTAAGGTTCACCGAATCAATTCAATCAATGGCCAGTTAATTAAATCGCATTAAACATAGGATAGAATAAACAATCACATGTGTAATCAGAGAAGAAAGAAATAAAACTAATCAAATATCATGAATGGGTTCCATTATAACCCTAAAATAGAAATTAGTTCATCCTTGAAAAGAAAATAAAATCACAAAAGTATTCAGCCATTCTTAGAGATTACAAATATCAAGAGAAGAGATAAAGTTTAGAAAGATAAAACTCAAAAGTCGAATCTCCAGCTCTCGTCCTCCTTCTCGATCTTGTGCCTCCAAGAAAGACCCCAAAACTCCTGTCCCCAAATAAGGGTTAAACTTTCCTATTTATAGATATGGAGTCATTAGGGTTTAAGAGTCCCAAAATCCGTCTCTAATTCGGTCACCACAAATTAACGTGTAAAGCTGAAAACGTAAGCAGGCCATGGCCTCCCAATATATCATGCCGCGGCTTGTATTTCTATATTTCTGTTATGCCATTCTTGAATTCCCGCCGCGGCCTCGTTTTCTATCAAGCTGCTGCTTGAAGACTTTTTAGCTTGTATGCTTAGCTTCCTTCTTCCTAGAGTGAACCAATTTGGAGTCATAATTTCTCCTAAACGTATGCACCTATCCCAATGTTCCATATTGTTCCTAATCTGTAAAATAAGCATAAAAATCAAATAAAAACATATAAACACATAAAAAGTATAAAACTAACTAAACTTAAATAAAAACAACTAAAAGACTCTAAAATTAACAAAATATTATATTTAAAAGTGGTTAATTCGTAGGTATAAAACCTACTCATCAAATTACGAACGATCGGGCTGGAATTCACAAACCAAAGTATGATTTGGGAATACTTTAGGTGCAAGGTTTGTCGGTCTCTGCTGAGATCGATGGAATTGGGTAAAAACAGATAATGAAGAAGACGGTGTGTGGATTTTAAAGCTCGAGTTTTACTTTCGGCACACCGCACACCCTCATGCATTGGCGGTGTAAACGAAGAAAAAAAAACACCTTACTTATGGCACTCCACACGTACCAGCACCCATTGATAGAAATTAAAAATTTTTCTTATTTTTTCTTTCTTACTATTTGCTTCCTGTTTGCTGTCAATAGACAGCACCAATATCTTTAATAAAACAAACCAGTCCTAAAAAAAAATAAAAATAAAAAAAATAAAAAAATAAAAATCTGTCAACGAAAAGATCGACCACGCCTACAAATAAATCAAAAGCTTTTTCCCCCTCCCAAAAAAAACGTCCAAGGATAGATCAAAGTATGCCTAAAAATTAAAAAAAATTTGAAAGAAGAAAAAAACAAAACAGCAATCTCTCTGCTCCAATAACCATTAATTCATTATTGATAACACCGACCTTTAAAGTTTTGTATTATTTAAGGTCATCCTAAACGACCCTCAATTGGACCACAAAGATAATGCTTAATTAATCCATAAAAATAACGTGTCGAGATCTCTAATATTCAAAAACACATGCCCAATAATCAAATAAAAAGACGGAGATGCAAATATAATCATGAATAAACAAAAGCAAACCAAACAAATAAACAAATAAAAACATTCTAGGTTTTTTTAATGATGCTCCCATACTTGGGGTTTTTCAAGTTTGATCCACAATGTCCCCAGTGGAGTCGCCACTGAAAGCGCCCTCGATCCGCGGGGTGCGCGGATCCGCTTTTGACCCTTGAGGTTTGGGAGTCGCCACCTAGTTATTGAGGTCTAGGAACCAAACTGACTCTAACATAGATAAAAGGAACTAATCTACCATAAAAAAAATCTGAATTTGGGGATCAAGTTACGGGGTTGGAAGGTGTTAGGCACCAACCCTGCGCGGCCAAAGCCGGTCTCTACTAACTTCCCGAGTAAATTACATTGCTAAAACCTAGATAAAAAATAAATAAAAATAAAAATTTACCTTTCCGATGGCAAGGACTTGGTTCCCTCAGATCTGACAAAAAGAGCTCCTTGTACCGTGTTCCCTCGCTTCGTTCTGTTTTCGGATTTGACTTCGGATCTCCGAGGCAAGGTATCTCCTTGTTTTTGAATCTGAACTCTTCAAGTTCGTTGCGGATTTGGGGGTGTTTTTAGAAGGCTTTTGGGTGTTTTCTAGACTAAAATTGAAGGAAGGATGTTAGTTAAGGAGTTGGGGCTCCAAAACTAGGATTTATGGGGGGCTAGGGGAGCTTCTAGACCTACTTCTCTTAGGGTTTATAATTTGATACGAAAATAGGGTGTGAGCACCTCTATTTATAGATGTTTTTAGGGGTTGATTTGGATAGAGTTAGTGTTTAATTAGAGATCTTTTAATTAGAGTTGTGTTTTAATTTGACTTGTTTTAGGTAGAATTGTGTTTTAATTAGAATTATTTTAGGTAGAATTATTTTTAAGTTAGAACTCTATTAGATAGAGTTATTAATCAATTATAGTTCTATTATGACTTTTGGTCTTATTTGATTGACTTTTAATGTTTTGACTTTAGTCTTAATTGATTGACTTTTAATATTTTGACTTCAGTCTTGCTTAATTGACTTTAATTTTGACTTCAGTCTCACTTGATTGACTTTAATACCTTGACTTCAGTCTTGCTTGATTTACTTTTAATTTTGGAGAACCCCCTTCCATTATTTCTTTAATTCTTTGGACCCCCAAATGGAGGGGTCCTTAAAGAAATATCCCACGAACCCTCAACAATTTTATCCGAAAGTTCGATTGATCGATTTTTTAGGTTCAAATTTTTAAATTAATTTCATCAATGTTTCACTTTAATTATTTAATATTTTATTTATTAATTTCGAATTTTTTAATTATGAAAATTGTGAAATTACTGTTTTGCCCCCGGAGAGGACTTTTCACGTTTTAAGTCGGTTTTTAATGTTCTAGGATGTTTTAGAATCGATTTTTCGTAAGGAATTCAATGGAAATATTATTTTGTGTCATTTATGAAGTTTTTTGTGTGAAATGGTTGTGAACTTTATGAGGGGCATTTTCGTAATTTTGTCGAATTCTTTTAAAATTGGTGAAATGATTTATTTGGTTTTGATTTGTTATTTTATGTATTCGAGAGAGTTTTCCTAAGCGTAATGTAGGCTCTAGGGTTGTTTTGAGATTAGGGGTATTTTGGTAATTTGGTCATTTTTTAGTATTTTTATCGTGAAGTTTCTTTTTGGTCTGCAAGATGATGATTTCTATATTTCTGGGGTTGTGTTTTCCTAGCGTAGCGTGGTTTCTAAGGTTTTGTCAGTTCGAGATACCTCATCCGAATTTCTGAAACATATCTGGTAACAAAATAAAGCATTGGAATACACATCAATCATTGGGAATCATTGCAATCGGGTTGACGAGTTGATCAATCAGGCGGATGCGAAAATGGGGTGTCTACAGTAATCAGCACCACTCCTATTCCTGATCCTTCTAGGTTTGAAAATCCAAACATGTAGACT